>NW_010264291.1:0-9279 GCF_000690775.1 Eurypyga helias
CGGCCCCGTCCCGGCTCCCACCGGCGAACAGCCCCTGCCCGCTGCCGGGCGGGGACTGTCCTAGGGGGGACCGGGGGTCCCCGCATCTGTCACACAGCCAGCCCGGGAGCTCTTGCACCGGCGTCCTGCAGGGCAGGTCCTGTTGCCAGCGGGGAGGGGAAAAAAAAAAATTCAGACAAAAAACGCACTGTGGAGGGGCGAGGAAGCTGAGAGAGAGACGAGTTAAGGGTGTGATGACTGAAAAGTGGGACACACACCAGACCTTGATAAAGCAGCTGCTGCTGATGCACCCCAAGAGTGTAAGTTGCCCCCCAGGGTGTAACATGCTGTGTCCTGGGGCAGCAACGGGGTGGCTTCTGCAGGCATCGTGTGCTGTAGGAGGCACCACGCTCCCGCACGCCCCGGCCATGTTAACAGCACCCTTTGGGGAACAGTCACCTCCACAAAGGTCAGTTTGTGTACAAGTGCAAAGCCTCAGAAGTGCCGCAGAGTCGAGCTGCAACCCCCACCCCACACGCTGCAACTCTAAATCCCCTCCCAAGGCAGTCCCCTTTGGCTTCCCCTCGGCAAACACTGCATCCATCCCCTTCCACACAAAACTCAGCCCACCGTCACAGCCCGGCAGTGCTCCGCAGTGACACGCACGTCCCGTCAAAGCACAGAATGTTTGCAGGCACAGGTACGAAGCTGTAACTGGGGCATCGGCGCTGGCACAGCCCCAGCACAGGAGAAGGCCAGTGTCCCAGCCAACGGGGAATGAAAGCCACATGATGGCAGTTGCATGGTGTCCATGTGCCTGGCAGGTGAACCAGGAAGCTCCCATCCATGGCACGTGGTAAACACTTCCTCTGTTCCACCTCAGAACAGGCTCCTCCAAACAGGTAACGTCTTATCTCACAAACTCGAGAGGCATAAACAACTCAAAGGTGCAAACGGCCAGAGTCACCTTGGCCAGTCGCTCTCTGAGGCTGTTTGGAGCCAAACCATCCCTGCGGGACAGGCAGAAGAGGCTCCAGGAACACTGGAAGTGAAAGCAGAGCTGGAATCCATGTGCCTGCCCTGGATCAGTGATTCCCAACGTGTGCATCTGGGCAACTGATCCAGCATGCCTGCACCCTGCTTGTCCTCACGGCCACCTGTTCTCAGATCCCCACAGGTCAGCAGCCACTGCGGGAAAGGGATGTGCCACAGGCTGGTCCCCAGGCACAGCAAAGGTGTGGCAGCTCGGGAAGGGCGCTGTTTTAAACACTAATTTTAATCCAGGAAAACATTTGCCCCAGCTATGACAGTCTTAGCAAACACCGCCCCGTGCCAGCATTGCTGGGGCCAGGCAGCCTAGGCAGGGGTTTCAGAGACACTTCTGCCCTGGATCCTCCTAGCAAAAGTAACTTACTCATTGACAAGTGCTGATAAGCAAATCAGGGGGAGATAGAACAGAAGGATTAGGCTCCCCTTCCAAAAAAATCAGGGTCTGTTGTTGCAAGAGCCCATGTTTCCATGCCAGCGTGGTAGCCCTGAGAGCAGTTGTCAACATGGCAGGGCTATGAAGTCAGACATGGTCCAACAGCCAGGTCTGGCCTTTGTGTTGCCCAGATATTGTATTCACAAGGAATTTTTTTTCCTCTATCTGTTCAGAATCCTGCTCATGGTCCTGTGGAGAAAAGCCCTGGGTGTAACCAGCACCATGAGCTGTGCCAGCAGGAGGGGACAGGAACGTGTGCTGGTCCCCCCAGTCACTTTGGGGTTCCCCTGCTCCTATTTCCTCCCACTACAGAATTTCAGGTACAGCCCTCATGCAGATTTGTTCATAAGCCACTCACAAGCAGGAGGTCTCTGCGAAGAGGGACCAGTAGCTTTGGCTGCTCCCTGCAAGGAACAAGCCAAAGACAGACACTTGCTTCAGGCAGTTTGGGGAAGCTTAGATCTCTTAAATCTGGCTCTAAGGAGGCAGGATGCTCCCTACAAACTGCCACAAGAAAACCCACAGCATGTTTAAACTCCACACAAGCTGCCAGCCTGCTTATGGTGTGATGGTGCCAGTTATACCCTGTCTGATGTGCAAAAACCATTACAGCATTGCTCTCACAGGGCTCTTGTCAAGCAGTGCTGTGCCAGTGGCTCTCCGAGATCCCAGAGTGCCACGGGAAGTGGGCTTTCAAGCAGGTGATTCCCCAAATTTATGAAGATAATTCCTACAGAGAAAAAACTGAAACAATCTTAATTCAGCTCAGAAGGAACGCCACTGGCTATTTCTCTGCAGCGGCCCTGATGTTTAAACTGCCAGCACAGCACCTAAAAACTAATATTTGGGACTGGATAGAGCTGTTCTGCACGGCTGCTGCAACTGCCTAGTTAATTCTGGGTACACATGTACCATTGCCAGCGGAGGCTGATTGGGAAGGTGAATGTCACCCACATTACTCAAACCACCTTGTTTACAGTTCTTTACTCATTAACAGAGGCAAGATCTAACAGCAAATACAACTTTATCTTCCTTGGCATGACTTAAAGAGGTACAGCTCAAACAGTTCAGAGGCAGTCATGAGCTCAGCAGCATTTGTAGCCAACGACAAAGTGACATCAGAGCTCTGTCAGGCATCCGAGCAAAAACACGGATGTGTTTACAGGCTGGACGCGCTTCCCTTTGCCTTCAAACATCCGACAGTCACATTTGTAGCAAATCTCTGGAGATAGCCCTAAATGCGGGTACTTGCATCTCGTACCCATGGCTGTTCAGAGCAAACACAACTCTCATTTTGGACTTCAAAGGAAGAAGATGCTTTTTTCAGAGAAATATGTTTATCATTCATATTGGTAGTGCCTTAAAGTCTAAGCAAAATCCAAGGTCTGTTGGATTAGGCTCCTTATGAGATGCATTTACCCAGATAAAGACAAAGAGAGTACAAAGAAGACAGGAAAGAGGATTCTCCTGCCAATTTTTATGGCAGGAGTGCAGAGAGGCTAAATGAGCAAGAGAGTCTGTGGGTGCAGCGCTGAACCCTCATGTCCAGTGTCCCAGCCCAGCTCCTTAAACTCTTCCTCTCAGCAGCCTCAGTGCTCTTGAGGGCACAGGGAAAAGCCTCTGAGCCAGCCAGGAGCAGGAATTAGCAGCTGACAAGTTAAGCCTTAGCAAACCTTTGCACAAGTAAAAGCCACCAGAGTGAAGAGCTATGAAGGGGAGGATCGAGTCGGGGGACCCTTCCTGAAGGGGCAAAACCGCAGCAAAATCCATGAAGGAGCAAGCACGAGCACATGGTTAGAGAGGATCAGGTTCAGGAGCACCTAAGGAACCTGAAGGTGCACAAGTCCATGGGACCTGATGAAATACATCCACAGGCCCTGAGGGAACTGGCAGATGAGGTTGCTAAACCTCTATCCATCACATTCCAGAAATTGCAGCAGTCTGGTGAAGTTCCCACTGACTGGAAAAGGGGAAACATAACCCCCGTCTTTTAAAAGGGGAAAAAGGAGGATCCAGGGAACTACAGGCCAGTCAGAATCATCAACTTACAGCTCTGGAAAAACACACTATCATTGTGAGATGCTGGAGAACTTCTGCTTTACTTCTGCAGTGCTACCAGGAGCATTGCTGTGGGGCACCAGTGCTCATTGAGCTCTTCATCCATAGAGATCTTCTTGGGTGCCCCAAAGAAGTAGCAGAGGAGGTAACTATGAGTGAAGAAAATTCCCCAAGCCCCTCCTATTCCATTGCCCTGAACAACTCAGTCCCACTGACCCCCTTATAGCCCCTGTCTCCTGGTCACTCCCCCATGGCTCTTCCATCTCCCCCACTGACCTTCCCCAAAACTCTCCACAACCTTTCCAGTCCCTGAGCACAGACCCCTCCCCACTTTTCACCCGCTGAAATTTGAACTGTATCAAACCATACACAGATCCATCCTGTGACAAGTTCAGTCACAACTGAGTTCAAACCGGATGGTCACTTTGTTTTGTCCCAGCTCTCCATGCCCCGGACCAAGCCACCTCCAGGGACAGCTGAGGCAGCCCCAGTTTTTGGTCCCCTGGCAGCCTGTGCCAACTCAGCCCTGGCCTGGATCTGTCCAAGTCATTACACGCCTCTGAGCGCCGCTCAGCACGGGTTACACCCCATAAGCACATAAAGCTGGGAAGTCCCTGGCTGTTCCATGGCTCAGACACAGCCTGGCTTTCTAATGGGGAAGCCCAAACCTTTCCCTGCCTCGTCTTAGTTGTCCTAAGTTTCCTTATGTCTCCTTGAGGCCTCATCCCTTTCTGGATGGCAGAGGGGCACAGGAGGGTATTTCTGAAGAGGATGGGAGCCGGGTATAGGGCTGTGTGCGGAGAATCAGTGTGCTGGGATGCTCCTGATCACATGGTAGGAGGAATGTCTCTGCCCGTCCCCTTGGACAGTGATGGAGGCTGCCCCTCTGCCTGCTCTGCTCTTTGCTCCTTCACTGGAAAGATGTTAAAAAACTGGTGATCAACATGAAAGCAAACACAAGGTTGAAGCTGCCTCTCTTCTGGCCTTTTTCCAGAGCCTCAGCTGGACCCCTGCCTTTGGTTCCATGACAGGACCTGGCACCAGCTGTTCACAGCCACCAGCCTCCATTTCTTCCCAGCACACACATGCCTTTGACACCAGCAGTCAAAGAATCATAGAATTATAGCCCAGCTTGTCATGTGCTTACCCTTTGCAGAACCTCTTAAAAGTTACCGCTCACCCCTCCAAGCTGAAGAGCTGTGTTTGGGGACTGCTGCACACAGACTCAGCCTTTCCTGCCTCCCTCACACCTGCAGACTCCTGCCTCCTTCCAGCAAATTCCCAGGTTCTCAGAGCTGCTCTCTTTATGAAAACAAAAGGCAGATCCATCAGCTTTCCAGGCTGGAGTTCCTCCAATGGGTGGAGCAGGTATGTTTGGAACTGCTTGGTTTGTAACTGTTGAGCCCTGAACCATGCCATGGGTAACCCCTGGCATGCTACAGGATCACACCAAAGGGCAATTGGACTTTGTCCTGGCACCTAGACACGCTGTGCCAGATCACTGAGGAGCAGGGCTAGGCTAGGGGTTTTGGAAATGGGCAAAGCTTGGTCTGGATGGCAAAGCTTGGCTCAGGTGCTGTCTTGATCAAAGCCATCTTCCAGAGGTAGTACTCAGATGCCAGGAGAGCACAGGACAGCTGCTCCCTGCTGCTTCCACAGCGAGTGATGCTAGCTGAGCACAGCAGGCTCTTCTCCTCTGCCCTGAGGAAGAGACCTGTTGCCCTTGGCAGATTTCTGGGCCACGCAAGCTGTGCTCCTAATGATGGCTGGTACATCTCCTCTTCAGGCTTTAGCTGAGCTGGCTGGAGAGGTTTTGGGATGCAGCTGTTTGTTCCTGCTTTGCTGGATCGCAGCGCTCCTGCTAGCCTCGCAGCAGATCTATCGCAGGAAAACTCGCCAACCCTGCATGAGTTAAAATGAGAAGGGTGTTCAACACTTAATGAGCACATCTCCCAGGACTTGCCTTTGTTGGGTGGCAGCAGGCTGGGGAGCAGCCACAGCAGCAGAGCAGGGAGCTCCAAGACTCCTGTGTATCTACCCAGGATTAGTTGGAGAATGAAGCACAAAGCTTGAGAGCACCCATGGCATTCTGCCTCCTCCCCTCAGCTGTCCGGGTGATCACACTCTTCCCCATCCCAGACACATCCCTGCAGATATGTCACTGTAGCTCCCAGATCCTGGCCAGGATTTCAGCCACACGCCTCACAGCTTCCCCATCCACCAGCGGTGCTTGGCAGTGCTGCACATCTGGCCTGGACACCACACAAACACGCTGCCAGAGGAGAAACTTGAGACCTGCGTGGACTTTGCCTGGATTTAGATGGACTTCTGGATCAGGAATCTCTTAAAGTCAAACTTTCTGCACTCACCAACAGCCTGAACTGTACACATCTTGCCCTGACACAAGGGAACTATGTCTGCACTAGCTTGATCCAAACCCACGTGTCCTCTCTAACAAAAGGCGGAATTTACTTTAAGATGCCAAATTGCTCATGGAAGGTCTCTTCCACAGCAAAGCAATTGGGTCAACCGTGCTATAATTATGTTTAGACAACTGGACAAGGTAATTTTTCCCCCATCCTTTAAAGCAGGGTTTTTTTTTTCCCCCACAGAACCAGGATCTCATCCAAGAGGCTGGCAGGCACCAGCACCACCCAAACACCTCCACCAAGGTTCTTTTGCTTCGTAAAGCCACGGTGTCCTTAAGCATGTGGAAAGAATCCGTATTTGAAAAATAACGTGGAGGATCCTTTCCCTGAGAAACGTTGGTTCAGAGGCCCTCAAATCCCACCACTTCCGTACTATATTGTACAAACCTGCAGCTTCAGCAAGAGTTTCACAGTCTTTGATGATCACTTTAATGCTTGTAGGTACACACAGACACACAGTGAAATTAAACAAATAGCAGGTTTTAATACTTCTTTCGGTGGTAGTTAAGATCTTGGGTGAATATGAGATCTGTAAAAAAACCAGAGAATACACACACATAAGTACACTCCCAATGCAAAAACCTGCAGCTAACCACAGTGCCTTGCCATGCCCCGGGAGGATGGGAAATGAGTTCAGCTATTGTGTGGGCCATTGGCCTTAGAAACAAAAATAATCTACTGCTCCCACTGTTCCTCCCATCCCAAATAACCCATCCCAGTATTTCAACCTGCTGGATGTCTACTGGTACCCACTTGCATCTAAGGTCAGCTCCCTGGTGACAGCTCCTTTAATGGACAGTTGGCTAAATGTTGGGGTTTCATCTGCGTAATTTTTTTCTTTTTTGCCCGAGAATGGAGGAGCAGCAAACAAAAATGTACTGTTTTACTTGTGTCACTAGCTGGAAGAGGATGCTGATCGATTTCCTGTTACAGAAGGGCTCTGCAGTGCCAGTCTGCACCCGGGTGCAGATCAGGACCATCCTCACTCCAGCTGATTCTCAGCCCTATACCTGCTGCGGGTTCTGCCCACGGCACTCTCAGTCCTCCCCCAGGAGCTGTGCTGACACCTTCCCGAGGCAGATCAGGGTCCAAGTGCTACAGATCTCAGTGAAGGTTAAGTCAAGGTACAGCAAACTTCTTCCACCCAGCATACTGAAGGGATGGGATGCTCAGGCAGCAGGCATGAAGGACAGCGGGGCGTTGCATGCCCAAACACACCACACCGACAGTTCATCCCAGACACTTCACCTGTTCTGGGGCGAGGGCAGCATCTTGGAGAGGCCAGCGCACTAATGGCAAATAGCAGCGCAACAGGAGACGGCTCTTCGTCTTGTTTGCAGCATCTCGTTCAATAAGCAAGAGGGGGGAGCAAACTTCGCTCTCCCACCATCCTGTTACTATGAAGAACCCTGGGGAATTTCAGGAGCTTTGGTACGTGGTTCCCATCAGCACAAAGACCCCTGCATCCAGGCTTTCCTGGGAAAACACGGTCTTATGTCTTACCTGTGTATTTCTTTCACTGTGTGTTTTGGAACAGTTTAAAATCCAGAGGAAGCTGGCCTGCCCTGACTCCCTCTCTGTTGATGGCTGGTTTCTTAGGGACAGCCCAGCAGGTTTCTCTGGGATATTTTGATCTTCAAGCAAGGCATTTAATGCAAAGCAGAAACAGTGTTTTTTGATAGAATTTTCCCGGCATAGATTGTTCAGCCAATGAATCAAAGCAATCGGAACTTTGCAGCAAAGACAGCAAGAGGCTGAGGGTGCAGTGTCCCCTTCTGGCAGCAGCCACATACTGAATCATGTCCACGCAAAAGGACTGGACAGACCAGGCACCAGGAGGGAACTATTTCTACAAAGGAACATCCAGGTGAACAGTGCTAAAACCAACCTGCCAGATTCTGCTCCTCCTTGGAATTCATTCTCCATATGTCTTTGGTACCTTGTGTTGGATATGTTCAGGCAGAGCACAGCAGAAACTGAACTCTGGGAGCAAAGCAGTAAATGGACCTTGGTGGTTGACCTCTAGGAGAGGAAAACAGCAGGCAGCATTCTGGTCAAAGCTTCGGCCTATGGCTCACCCAAAAAAGTTGGCACATCCCCCCAGTGAGGAATGCAGGGTCAGTGAGACTCTGGAGCTGCTAACATCATCACAGAAAGCCCCAGCGGTGGAGTCAGGACTGCAGTTCTCACACCCAGCAGCATCTCCATAGCCACGGGTGTTTTGGGTCAAGGAGCCAGAGCTACAACCATCCAGCTTGGAAGAGGACGCACAGGCTCAGACCAAGTTGTCCACCCCCACACCCCTTAGGCCCTCATTCTCATTTCCAGCTCACACTGCAAGGTCCAGCTTATAGAATCATAGAATCACTGGGTTGGAAAAGCCCTTAGAGATCATCCAGTCCAACCGTATCTGTCCGCCACTAAACCATATCTCTCAGCACCTCATCCACCCGTCTCTTAAACACATCCAGGGATGGTGACTCCACCACCTCCCTGGGCAGCCTGTTCCAGTGCGTGATAACCCTTTCGGTGAAGAACTTCTTCCTTACGTCCAATCTAAACCTCCCCTGGCGCAGCGTGAGTCCATTCCCCCTTGTCCGATCATCTGTCATTAGGGAGAAGAGACCAACACCCACTTCTCCACAACCTCCTTTCAGGTAGTTGTAGGCAGTGATCAGGTCTCCTCTCAGCCTCCTCTTCTCAAGGCTAAACCAGCCCAGTTCCCTCAGTCGCTCCTCATAAGACATATTCTCCAGACCCTTCACCAGTTTTGTGGCCCTTCTCTGGACACGCTCCAGGACCTCAATGTCTTTCTTGTAGTGAGGGGCCCAAAACTGAACACAGTACTTGAGGTGCGGCCTCACGTAATAAGGAAGTCCCAGACCTGCACCTTAAGATAAACAACTTTTCACCACCTTCTTGTTCAACAAACTGTAAAGACCTCCCGGAAGCGATACACCAGTCTGGTGTAAAGTCTGTAGGCAGGCAGGGAAACCCCTCTCAAGCTCCGTACAAAGCCCGTGTGCACAGGTTATGAGGTTGCCCTGCAAACCATTCAGGTCCCACGGTGGGAGGCACAGAGAGGTGACAGTAAAGGCTGACAGTTACTTGCCTTTAGGATTTAGTCTGCTCCGCAAACGCCTTGCCAAGTACAGGCTCGCTACTCCCACCCTGTGCTGTGAACGCTGATGTGCTACTGGCAAAGAACAAAGTCCCTCAAAATAGGCGGAGGGGATAAAAACCAGAAACGTACAAAATTCAAACAGATTCTCCATTTTATTTCCAATAAAAATTTAAATCCTAGATGGATACAGCATCTGCAAGAGAGAA
>NW_010264292.1:0-20368 GCF_000690775.1 Eurypyga helias
GTGTGTCAGGCACCTGCCCCCAGCTGCTGGACTATCCCTGCGCTCCACGGTGGTGGTGCGGTTTGTACCGATGTTCGGAGCTTTAAATCGCTCTCGTGTATGTCCCTGCCCCCTGTAACCTTCAGGTCAGACCACCAGGAGTTTGTTACAGGCACGGTGGGTGACCTTGGGCTCTTGTACCCCCCAGGAAAACAGCAAGGTAGTCTGTTGCTATGTAGGGATGGTTCCCGCTCGTGCGTAACCAGGCGTGAAACACAGCTTGTATGAGGTAGTTAAAAACTGTTCCCTACATTCAAAAGTTAGGCTGGTCTTAATTGTGAAAAGTAACGACAGCAGGCATTGGTTTTCGTGTAGTGTATTTTGATCTCTCTGCTGTTTTCTCCCTTTAAGGTTCTATGAGGAACTTCTGTCTCATGGCATCTTGAAACCACTGACTGCACCCATTGAAGGAATGGTAGTGAAAGCAGGCTCCTGCAACTACATGGCACCCCAGGGCATGTCCTCGGTTGTCAAGTATTATTTAAAACAGTCAGGTAATCTTTTTAGATGTCTTTGTAGGAAATGAAAGGTTTTAATGATTGTGGTTTTGATGGTATTCTTGAACTGTCTTTCAAATTTAAATCTCCAATGAGGATGTTCAAGTTCCTTGTTTATGTATGTCTTAAAGTTGTTTAGATGGGTAAACATGTCTGCAAGCTCTGTAAATTTCTAAGTCCTCCAGGTGCTTCACTGACTACAGCTGCCCTGTTGGCTTAGAAAAACCTCTATACAAATATGTTGCCTGGAGGATCAGGGGCCAAACTTATATTTACACTCTTTGCTTTAGCATATGGGAGTCAGACCTAATACAATTAGGACAGAAATGACAGTGGGAGTGAGGTCATGGTTGAGAAGAGATGCGAGTTGCACTTGAATAGGTGTTTTATCTGTTTTTTGTGCAGTTTAACTGAGCAATTGGGAGCATAGTGTTCAGCTGCATTCTGTGGTTCGTAGAAAAGAGTGCCTATGCAGTATGGGAACCTACTGTGTTCAAAGCGCTTTAGAAAAGACTGAAGGAGAAGGTCGTCGGAGAGTTTAGCTGCATTAGCTGTAATGTGACAGAACCATCTGTGAAGTTTAGCGACTAATTTAACTCTGGTTTGAAAAATGTTATCTTTACGAGCAGTCAAGCTTCACTCCTTTAATGTGATTGTCTTTATCTTTTCTTAATTAGCTGGGTGGTTTGGTTTTGTGTTTTTTTTTTTTTTTTTAAGACCATAATCTTGAAAATAATTAACTACATTCCTGTCTTCTGATATATGGGAGATGTTGAGGGGCAACACTTTTTCAGCTCTTGAGGGTGTGCTTTGATTTCTTACCCTGTACTACCTCCTGTGCTCGTTGGATTTCGCTCTGAATTGGTTCAGCTCACTAAAGACACAGTAAACTGACCCAAAGAAGAGAGCAATTGGAAGTTTTCCATCCGTTTACTGAGTTGAATCATGTTAGAGAGGAGTCAGATGAATATCAGCCCTAGCACAGGGGAATGACGGGATCATTTTGGCTGATGAGGATCCCCTGTTTTAATCTCATATGCTAGCTGTTAAATTGATTCAACCTAATTTGTGAAACGTTGCCCCAAGATGGTCCGTGTGCTTTGATGTTTGCACATCACCCACTTACCAAGGGAAACTGCTCTGCACTTTCTCTGTGGAATTCACTGTTAGGTGTACTTAACTGCTTTTTTCACGCAGGTGCAGATGTCATCTATGAGCAGCACGTAACTCAGATCTCTCTCCGAGATGGGAAATGGGAAGTCTCCAGGAAAACTGGACCGCCAGAACTGTTTGATGTAGTTATTCTCACAATGCCTGTTGCACAAATTCTTCAGCTGAAAGGTGACATTGTAAACAGTAAGTGCATGTATCAAAATTGCAGGGATCTAGCCTACAGTGATGACTGAGTGTTTTGTATAGCAAAGAAACACTCAAAAGTCTGAGGTGTCTGTTAATTTCTGCCAAAACAGGGTGAATCTGAAAATGATGGGAGGTGGGCAATTTTGAGGCCATACGCGTGGAGCATGAGCAGTAATGCCTTGATAGCAAAGCTGACTGAGCTGTGGCAAAAATCCCTAGGGATTTTAGGCTCCCCAGTGAGTCTAAAGTCATATGAAATGCAGGGGAGGAAAAAGTCCAGATCAGAACTCACTGGTCTCCAGGTTTTAAGATGAAAGCCTCTCAGACCCTCCAGCTTGTGTGCTGTTTCTGGCTGCCCCCTGGGGGTTATATTCCTCAAACATGAGTAAATCTCAATTTTCTTTTGGTGATGTATTGGGGTGAATGTGTTAACAGTGCTGTGGAGGCTTAGCAGGAGCAGTTTAGTGCTGAGAAAGAGGCGCAAGTTCAGGTCTGGACAAGTTTACTAGTTTAGGTGCATTGTCTCAGGTGTGAGGCCAGCTTTTCCCTGAAGTCAGGCTGATGAATCCTGCTCACCTGTGCTGGCTCTGTGCACAGTCAGCGTCTATCCACAGTGGGCTCCCAGCAGCATTGTTTCTGGCTGGTTAGCTGAGGTGCTGCCGAGCCCGTGAGCAGATTTAGTGTATTTGCCATGAGACTTGATCCTTGAGGAACAGCCACCATGAGGATTTACAGGGTAGGGATCTTGATGCAGCCCTACAGGAGATGCTCTGAGGGCTGATGCTGAGCAGAAACCTGGAAGCCCAGCCAGGCCTGTGCTGACCCCGGCAGAGCCTTTCGAAGTGTGCTGGGTGGTGGATTTATCACCTTGGCTGCGGTGTTGTACTGCAGACATGCTGCATCTCTTTGAGCAGCATCTCTTTTAACCTCTCTTTGAGCTCTGCATGCTCACAGCAGCACAGGGGCGTGCATGTGTTCCAGTCAGTTCACGTCGGACAGGGCATGTTGCTTCTCTGCTGCCAGCTCCTGAAGTTAAAAATTTGTGGGTTTTCTGCTCTCTGGTTTGTAGAAAAAACACCGTTGCTTGAAAGAGGAAGCCTGTAATGCTTGGCTCCGTGTGCTTTGCTGTATCTTGGATTTTAATGTGTTTAAACATGGGAGTGTGATTTGGAAGCTGTCTGTTACAAGATGTCCGAGCAATAGACGGAGGTGGTTACAAGTGAGCTGCCAGGGTCGCTCTGACGGATAGATGGCGATGGGACGTTGAACTGCAGCACAGTGTTGTACAGCAGCAAAGGGAAAACTGACGTCTGATAACAGAAAAGGAGAGAAGTATTTTCATTACAATCTCTTATTTTAAGCTTTGTGCCTAAAAATATCCTGTAAGGACAGGACTTCTTTGCTATTCGTCGTTTTATAAGCTGTTTCATTTCCCCTGTCCTTTACCATGGAAAGTAATGGTATCCCCACTGAATTTTCTTGCTTAGTGAGCGTGTTCTTTCATTTCATACTCGGAATCATCTGAGCAGGGTAAATGTATAGACATCCTTTTCAGAATTATGTTTTCCTTTCAATAGCCACATGTTCTGTAACATAAAGATACAATAGACCAGTGTTCAAAACATTGACTGGTCACTGGCTGAAGCATGACATTGCAAGCATTAGAAAGTAAGAGGAGGGTGATGTATAACAGCTGTGGTGGGTTGGGCCATTCCCGTGTCTGCAAGGAGAGACATCTCAATTTTACTTTTTTGGTTAGGCTTATTATGGCAGCGTAACATGGAATATTGCTCGGAGATGTTTGCAGTTGTGGCTGACTCTCAAGCTACTTCAGTTTAGTTAGCTCAGCTCACAGCAGGTGGGAAACCTCCACAGCCCAAACTGTCCAAGGATGTGTGGCTTAGGTGTAACTAAGGTGGCTTGTCTGACTGCTCAGTGGTGCCATTACTGGGGTAAATGACTGTGGGGCTGGGTCTGCTCCATCCTGTCCCATTGATAGTGAATGTCCTGGGAACAGAAGAAAAGCAGAGGTAGCGTGTAGTACTGCTTTCTCAGAGTCTTTCCAAGGTTCCTGTAGTCTGCATCTCAAGCCTTCCTCAGTCAGAGTTGATGTCTTTGCAGATCGTTTTTCTTGGGATGATCAAATCCTTTCATGTTGAAGAAGTGCACAAGTCGCCTTTAGAACATGTAGTTGAGGTGAACAGTTCATTTAACTTGTTCTTGGAGTGCTGGAACTGTCAGGATGCAGGTTACAACTCCCTTTTCTTAATCTTCCATATAACTGCAGGAGTAACTCTTATTTGAGGGAGCCCAGCAAGTTTTGTCTTCTTCTCCCCTTCTCTCCACTTCTCTTACTCTCTCTGCCTGTACCCTGTGTAAGAATGGCTTCCAGATTTTCAACTCGTTATTGATCTTTCATCTCAGGCAACAGGGCTGACTCCCCATACCCTGGAATTCTTTAGCATTGGAGCTAATTGGAATTGGAGCATTGGAATTGGAGCATTGGAATTCTTTACAACTGCTTCTTTAGGCTAAGAAGCGAGGGGGAAATAGGTGAGGAGAATGTAACGAGGGTGTTTCCGAGCCTGAACAGGGTGTAGATTTCAGAGCCTTTTTGACTTAGTCAGGGTACATGCCTGTATCTCTAAATCTCAACCTTATATTGATTGCATATCAGAGAGCTGAGTTTGGCTGACAGAGAACAGTGTTTTCCTGGATCCACCTTTCTTGGGATGTAAGATGCAATTTCATGCTAAGCCTCGTTAACTGTGGGCAGCTGCTGAAAGGAACAGTCATCTTCTCCCCTCCACACTACCACTGCCCTGCTTTTGCCTCCTCTGTCAGCACTGGGTACCATGCTGGGAGTCAGATCTGCTCTCTGTTTCGACCCAAAACTGACTGATGGTGCAAATGAAAATGTTAGTTACCTGATTTCACCTGCTGGGCAACTGCCTGGTGTTAGCCTGCACATAGGTCTGAGGCTGCTTCCTTACCCATAAAGCAGTTCTGTATGCTCTGGTCTTCCAAATCCAGAGACAAAATTTGGTGAATGTAATGGAAAACCCAATTGTGTATACAAACCAGCAGCTCTAGCTGCTCCTGGAAGGGGAGGTGCCTGCTCCTTGTTGCAGACTGTCATTCTTGGGGGAATCATTTTGCTGCTGCGCTAGTTGCAATGAGGGATGTGCAGAGTTGGAGGAAGGGGAGGGCTTTCTCCTTCTAGCAACTGCAGCCTGTGTGGCCAGCTCAAAGGTCACGTGTGACTACTCCGAGACTGCAGGCAAGAGGCTTAAAGTGAAAGGGGTCAGGATTTAGGAGTACAGCTACCTTAACTGATGGTCTTTCAGGCCTTTATTATGTAGGAGGCAGACACTGAAGCTAATGAAAGACATGGCTTGGTGCCTTATGGTAATACTAATCCCAGTCAGTGTTGATATTTGATGAGCAGCGTCAGTGGAGCGAGCCCCAACAGCCCTGGTTGTGACTGTAACTAGACTTGACTGCAAGCCCTCATTTCCTTGTGTATCATCCCTACTTTGCCAGCTTCTTAATTGGAGTCAGCTCATTTAAGTCTTCCATATCCTCCCATTATTCTCCTCCACTTTTCCTATCTGAGGTTGTTCTCAGGCCTTTTCACGTCAGTTTTGCTGTGCACGGGAGATTGAACTGCTAGCTGTGGACTTGTGCCAGGTTCTGGTTTAGTCGCTGAAGTATAATTGGATCTATCAGTTCAAAGCCAAATGAAGTTGTAAATGGGTTTTGAGGGACTGTTAGCATTTATGTATGGATAAAGGCTTTAAAATAAGTGAAGGTGCAAAGGAACAGCTGATTGGAGTAGGTGATGCTTTGATCCTTCAGTAAGCATTGGAATTAGCCTTTGATGTTTGCGCATTAAAAAAACCCTGAGTTTGAACTCTCCAACGACTAGCCAGAAGTGGTAATTCACCCCTTGCAGGCATTCACAGTTTTCCTGTTTGAGCCTTGAGACTGACTCTGTCACATCAGTACTTACCTCTTGCTTGAGAATATTTAACTGTCTGAATATTGTATTCTTAAGCAGGGGTCCCATAAACGATTGCCATAAAGATGCAGTTTGTTTTGTTAATAACAAAACGGTCTGGACACGTACACCCTTGTTGTCAGCGATGACTCCTGAAATGTAGGCTCCTGTATCTGTAGTTAAGTGCTTCAACAAAAGCACCCTGGTTGTGTGTTGTGGGTTCCTCTTCATGCCAGAAGTGGGGTGTGTGGCTACATGGACGGCGTAATGTCCAGCACCTGGCAATTGAGTTGCCTTAATGTAGATGCCTTTGGGTCCAGTGGCTCTTTGATTTGCAAATGTTAATTTGTATCTTTATTTTGATGTCTTTAGGACATCTTTATTTAGACACCTTTAATATCCTGTTGCAGAAGGCAAATGAGATGAGGCTTATCAGTTTGAAACAGACCAAAATTGTTACCTTCAGTGAGCTGACTTCCTAGTTCTTGGGTTTGTGTTCTGGCTTTAAGAATGAAGACGACTGACAGGGGAAACTGCAGCCTACGTGAGAGAGGTCTTCTTTCACCTTCCAAGTTTTTTGAAAAAAAAAAAATTTTTTTTTTACTTATGTTTAGAGAATTAAGATCTTGAAAAATGACCCTCCCAAATTCTATGTTCAGTGGCACAGTTTACATTTTAATACTTTAATCTCTGCAGACTAAACCTTTTGTTAAGCTGATTTATTAGTTTGTATCTTTTTTCCTGTTCTTTAACCTTTGAGCTGAGCCTGAACCATTAGGTCATTGTGAATACATTTGTGTATACATTTGGGAAGCGACAGGATTAAGTGGCCTTTGGCAATTCAGAATTTTCATTTTAAATGGACTGTGTGAGAAGCAACTGTTCAAGAATTACTACTTATGTGTGTAAAGCCAAAATTTAGATTAATGGATCATTTAGTGTGTATACACACTTTTTTATATGTATGTATATATAGACACACACATCTGCACTTATATATAACATTTTGTTCTGTTTACTTGTATTCTTTTGTTTGTTTGTATTCTTTGAATTTTGCCAGAATTTATCAATTCCTAACTGAAAGGGGGCAGGGAAGGAGGGTGGCTTGCTCATGGCCAGTCTCTTTAGACTTATTCATCCTTATTCATCTTCATTTTCCACCTTTATTTATTCCTTCTACAGCTATTGTGCCCAAATAGACTTGCCAGTTGCATATTTAGCAGTAATGGAGGCGGATGTAGTAAAAATGCTGCTGGAAGTCACAAGCTTTGAAATCTCTTGAACTGGTAATGTTGTTGAGTTGGTAATCTCTGAAACAGGTGTTCTTGGGCCTCTTTGGTACTGGTGCCTGATGAAATTACTCTTCACTGGCTTGATGATTTCCATTCAGAATTTGTGTCCTGTGTTTACTTGAAGTTACAGTAGAATTGCCAAACAAAATGACTCAAAAGAAAGAAAACTCTTTTTGCAATGTCTTAATTTTTCCCCTGCTTTCCTTTCTTCACATACCTCCTGTTATGTGATGAGTTAGTAACTTTCGAAGCTTTTTAAATAACTGAGTACTAGTATTGTGTTGACACAGAAGGGGGAAAAGCGTTAGCTCCTTGCAACATGTTTGGAAGAACAATAGGTGGCAGCAATCCTAAGATGTTTAGGACATCCAGCTTGAATAAATGGAATAGTGCAGTTATTTGTGTTTGGGCTTTTCATATTTTGGTAGTCAATATTGTGGTTATGCAGAACATAGAATTTACATTACAAGACTCAAAAGGAAAATGAATAAATGTTTCTATGTCAGAAAAAGGAAGAAATTTGCTTAAAAGCCGGATCTTTCCAAATGAGAGGGTTAGATTTTGCAAATGTTCATTATAGTATTTCAGATATGCTAGGCTGTTGTATCGGCTGCTGATGTTAGAAAAATCCTAGATTTAAATACCAGATTCCATATGATGATGAAACAATACAGTCCTCTTCTGTGCATTTTCAAATCAGATTGACAAACGTTACTGGTTCTAGTTTTAGCAAGATGTTTGGCACCATGGCAATTGAAGATTGCAACAGTTTGCAGTAGTCTCTATCTATGTGTTCAGAATGTTTTCATTAAGTTGCTTTACTTGGAATTTAAAATTACAGTTCTGCATGTTTAATCTGCTAATAAAATGGAATGGCTTAGCTTTTGTTTCAAGCCTGACCTATTTTTTTCTTTCCATCTGTTTGAATGTCCTACATGTTTTAAATAATACAAGCAGATGAGAAGATACAAGTGAAATAGGGCTGTGTTTATGTAGGGAGGCCTTTTAATGTGAATTAGGAAAGCACAAATGATAATTTTTCATGAATCCCAGGTTCTTGCTGAGTGAATATGTTTATTTTTGGATAGTGTGATGATAAACTCTGAATTTTGTAGTTCTAGGTCCACACAACCTTAGCAGGGCTTATCCAGGTTTTGAGTTTGCTCTCATTACTGAATGTATCTAAAAATATCTAGTGTAAACACGTATGCTGATTTGTTAGTTACTTCTCAGACCTTAGGAGCTGAGGTCACACTGTGCATGTATTTGTGCTTTCTGGAAATACAAGTGTTATTAGTTTTGCATGAGACTAGCTGTTAATGTGGCCCTTTTAAAAATATGTCCCTCACTTGGCATGGAAGCATCCTGGTGCTGACTGAGGTGGTGATAGTGGAAGGATCTGTGTCGGTAAAATTGGGGTGTGTACTTTGCTGGAAGTGTGAGAGGCCTTTGGCTTGGTTATCAGCACCACAGCAGAAACACAGACTGTTTCACTTTGCAGTGAAACTCTCTCTCCCTGCCCGTAGGAGAGGGGTTTGCACAATGCAGCTGGTCAGAAAACAGCTCTCCTCGGCTGTAACCTAACAGGTAGGGTGAGCTGTTTTCTGGTTTGCTTCTGGCAGTGAATTTCCCCCGTGATTCAGTGGATGGCATCCTGTCCCTACCTCCCACTGCTGGCGCCAGCTCCACCTCTTACCTTCCACTGCAGCATGGTGTACCCTCTGTGAGCTGACTTGCCAATCCATGAGGGAGATGACATACAGACATGTAAGTGTGGGGCAGGTTTTGTTCAGTCAAGGAGTTGGATTAGCCTGTGAAATGGCCTGATGAGCATGAGCAAGCAGGCAGAAAGGAGAGGGTGGGACTACACGCCTGCGAGCAGAGGAGAGTCTAAGGAGGAGCGAGCAGTGCACGCCTGCCTGTTCAGCTGCCACCGAAACCACTGCGTTCGCCTGGAAAGCAGGCAAAGCTGTTACATATTCCCTGCCTTCTGCAGCCTCCTTTCTTAGGAAGATTTTTTTTTTAAAAAAAAAGCTACTGGAGCTGGAATTGCACATCAGGGGGGAAAAAAACTTTTAGGCCAGTGTATTCTTAAGGTGGGGGAAACACATTTAGAAAAGTAGGCCGAGTGTATTCTTACCTGTATTAAGTTAACAGGCCTTAGCCTGTTTTTAGGTTTCTCTTGATATCTAGAGTGCTTATAACAGACTTGTTCTGCAGTTATTAGTTGAACACATTGAGAGCCCATCAAAAGTCAGATAGGCTGCCACACTGATTCCAGTGACCCTCTTGGTCTGAGAAGTGCGATGGTTAAACCGGGCATGTGTAAGCATGAGATGTTTGAAAAGGAGAGTGAAATAGAATATATATTAAAGGGCTACTTTGCATTTTATTGTCTGTCAACACTGCCTGCCTTTGGTAGACAGCTGAAACTTTGTCCTCTGAGGTCTGCCAAATCAACACAAGGAAAATAAGCAAGAAACAATGCTGGAAAAGGAAAGTATGCTGCCTTTTGTCTTCAGACTTGTGGGGAAGATGCTTCCAATTCCAGGGGAACCGGCATTAGATCCTTTGGCCGGATCAGGATGACAGCTCTTAGACAGAAACCGTGCAGGGGTGGTCTCACTCCATCACAGCATCTTGGTTTAGTGCCTGGTAACATTGCAGGAATGTTTCTTCCAGCAGTCCTTACTACTTGTTCCACCCTGCCTCCAGCAAATCAGCTGTATCAGCACAACTGCTTGTGGGACCACAACAACAGTGCCCCCCTGCCCCCTTCCCCCCAAAAAGCTGGGGCAGTATCAGTGGTGTGCTCTTCCCCTCACCCTGTGGCCTACAGGCTTCCTGGCGCATGGTGTGCTTCCAGCAAGGGTAGGAGAGCAGCCCAGGGGCTGTGCAAGTGATTGAACCATATAAGCAAAGAAATGCTCATGAATCTGTGGTTTGAATTCTAAGCTTAGGTTTCCTGTGTAGTCCCAGGAGGGATTCAGAGCACCTGCACATTAAACTGACAGCAGATTGTGCTGATTTAGCTAAACTGGTTTTAAAAAAAGTTATTTCTGACATGTGAGGCAGTGTAGCTTTTGTGTGCTGACACATTTAATTTGGCCTAATCTGGCTCTCTGTAACTACTGTAACCTGGACATGCTTCTCTTCCTGTCCCTGCTGGTTGGCAGGGTGCTTCAGTACTGGGGGACTGGCTCACAGAACTTGATTTAATGCTTGTTTAGTCTCTATGTCACTCCAGTAGTGTACCTCAGGATGGAGAATGGGACCCCAAGAATATTGTTGGCTAAACATGAGCCCATGTGTGTATGCACACATGAGTTTTTTTTCCAAATAATAAAGGTGACGGTATTTGAACACAGGACATACTGGGAACAGAGCAAATAAATGCTCTAAAATTTGTTTATCTCAACAATAAACACAGATACCTCTCAGTTTTTCCCAACCGCAGACAGTCTTTAGTACTGTCCAGGGACTGTGTTTAGATAGAGAAATCTTTCCAAAGCTGCTCTTTGCCATGAGCCTGGGGGGTGGGGAAGTTCCCTGGCAAAAAATGTGACCAAACTAAGGAAATCTGGAACTTCTTTATTTGTGTCTCGTGGGACGTGTGTTTAATGAGCTGATGGTTCCCGTGTTGTAAGGAGCTTGGATGTGCTACTAAGAGCTTATTCTTCAGTAAGTATAGTTAAGGCATTTATATCACACTTGAATTTGTAGATCCTGAATCTAAAATGGTTTTGATTTTTGGGAAACGATGATGTACACCTCTCCTCTCTTTTTGAGTAAAATCCTTTTTTGTTTGAAATTTTGCCTTTTTTTATGGAGGTGGAGTAAACACATTTAAAAAAGCTCTCCCTCCGTTCCTGTCACCACACCTGCTCAGCCTACCTGGGAGAGAAATGTGTAAAGGTGACCATAGGTTGACTTCGACTTCACAGCCTTCATTTTGATCAGAAATCTGCAACTCAAACTAATGCTTTTAGAGAGTTGAAAACCTTTGAGAAGTCTGGTGCAGGTGTGCAAGCAGTCTTAACATTTAATTGCTCGCTTTGGGATTTTTTTTTTTAATTACTCCTGCAGTCATATAGGTGGACGGAAGTCTTCACTGGAACACTGTTTTAATGCTATGTGCGTTTTAATATATTCTTGTAGCTTAGGCAATGCCTCTAGACTGGATGGGTTTTTATGGGTTTCTAGGGTTTTTTTAGATAGCTGCTGGCCACTCACACCACTGGAATTGAGACTGCTTTTTATAAAAATTATCTGTACCTCCCATGGATACATTTGCAAACTTTTAAGTCATTTTTGCAGTCCACATCTGTATTATAGCAGGAAATAAAATATTAATTTTAAACTTAATGAGATTTTGGCTCCATTGATTCAAACAAAATTTGCAAGGAGCTTGCAGTCAGCTTTTCACACTTGGCATCATGATTTCCAAGAATGTATGGTATGCTCCTGTATTTAAAAAACAAAAAGGCATTTGGGGATAACTTGCCCCGAGAAGCTTTTTGTAGAAACGAAGGTCTGTTATCTCTCCTGTGCCATCAGGTGAGATGATGTAGATGGTAGAGGTTTTTGTTCTGCAGAAGTGTTGCAATGCACAGTGTCAGCCTTCATGGTGTCAGATGGGTCAGCTCACTGATGTGGCTGAAAACTTAACGCTAGGGGAAAAATCCCATAACTGAAAAGGTTGGTGTCAGCAGGTTGGTCTGGTCGAGTCTGTGGCTGTGTGGGCTCTAGAGCTGAGCAAACCCTTCTCTATTTAGAAATTTACAGTCATGTCAGTTGAAGCTGATTGGGGAACTTAGGATACAGGCATGTTTCCTCTCTCCATCCTCATTTTCTGCCCCTTCTTTGTTCTTTAACAGATTAAAACCTGGGTTAGTTCCTTAATCCTCTTCCCTGCATGGCCAGCAGGCAGCTGTGTCAACCCAAATGACGTTGGTTAGGAGCTGTAGTAGCAGAAAAGACCAGACAACACTGGCAAGTGGCGTATGTTGTCAGAGAAGCAGAGAAGAGTGACCTCTTCATCTGTAATTTCTAACCAGAATATTATCATATCCTGTTAGTATTTTAGCTGAATGGTGTGTTGGATTTACCTGCATTGCCTTAGATGACTGAATTTACTATTGGTTGCCTTGCTGTTCTTTAGGATTTGACTTCCCTGCCAAATCCACCTTCCCAGAGATACTCAAAGCACTGTATGGGTCTTCTGTGACTCTAATCTTAAAAAAAAAAAAACCAAAACAAAACAACCCACCCAAAACCAAAGCTCTACTAAACTTCATTCAGTGACTAGTGTAGGTCTCTCCTCATTTCAGGACAGAATCTGGCTTGTAACCCAGTATTTCAGAACTTGCTGATAACAGTAAACCCAAAGAAAGCAGTATTGTTTCCAGTATTTTGTAACATGAGTTGTCTGGAGGAGTTGGTTAAACTGGTGATATGTTTGACAGCATAAACTCTGTTCCAGGACTTGTAATCACAAGTCCTGCTGCGCTGTTCTGACCCACACGAGTTTCCCAGGAGCTAGCAGATGACTGCGGGTGCTCATCTCCCGTGTGCCTAGATTGGGTCACCGGGTGCGGAGGTGGGTGCCTGTGCCGTGTCAGATAGCGTGCCTGGAGGTAACCACTTGCGTTTTTGTACCTTAATAGTTTGTTTGAAAACCATAAATATTATGTGAGCTTTGTAAGGAAAGTCACATTTCTTTGGGTCTTGAGTTCATTTATCTTATTTTCTGTTTTCTTTAGCAGCTGTTTTGAGTATCTGCCATCAATTCATCTAGTGATGTTTTGAGGTATTGAGAATTTTTTCCCATGTGTATGTAAAATGTGATGGAAGAAGATGTAAACCACTAATGAGTAGCTTATTAGCAGTTGTCAGGTGGGTATGAGTCTTTTGGATCTTGCCGATCAAGATTTGCTGTTAGGGTGATCAGGGTGGGCTTGAAGATTGGTTATGTTTCAGGAAGCATCATGTGCAGAGTTGTTTTCTCATTTCACTGCTGTCCAACAGGGTAAGCAGGCAGTCTCACAGTCCCAAGGCTTATTTAATTTAGGAAATGGAATAGGCCAGGTGAGAAATGAAGGTGTGATTGGTCAACTTGATGGACTCAGTTGATGAAGCACCCTACCTTACAGCAATGGACTCGATTCCTACAAATTAGTGTAAAGAACATATTGCCTTACTGAAAGGGATTAAAGCTATCCATTAACTTGATCTATTCAAAAGAACAAGGGACATGCAAATAAGGCTTTCCAGAGTCAGTCCTGTTGCACCAGTTGCCTTCAGGTCTGTTCCCAAAAGTATTGCTTTAAAAATAGAACTGGACTGAAGTGTGTGCTTCTCTGTAAAGACAGGTATGAGAGGGTAAGTGTATGCCTTACATACATAAGGATTTATTGATCTCTTCTCACTAGATTTATACTTTAGGGAGTAGAGGGTAGCTTCTTTATGGAGATTTAGTAAAGTAAATATTATTAAATGAACTGTGTGTAGGCAGCAAGTGGTTTAAGTGTCTTACAGACTCTTAAGTGACTGCAGAACAAGGAAGTAGTGTACAATTTTGTAAAGCATAAAAGAAATAGACTTACTGGCTGTTTGCAAATACTTTTCTCACCGTCACAGTAGGAAGTGTGTTTTGGAACATTATCAAAACCCCTTTCATCTATTCTGAATTAAGGCATGCTTATTGCAAAAGTAAGCTTGAAACCAACATTTGCGTTATATAATATATATTATGCTCAAATACAGCTTAGAAGCAAGCAAAAAATGAACTTTGAAATGATCACTTGTTTTCAAATAGCTGAACTACTTTTAGAATTTCTGCCCAGCTCAACAGAAAAGGCTAGTTGTTTGCGTAAGATAGAATTCTCTAAACAAGAGCTTTATTTTCTACTCTGAAGTAAATCCCATGCAATTCTTATTGAAACACAGAAAGTGGCCTCAAATTTGGGCTTTGAATATTTTTATCTGCATGAGGATCACTAGAAGAATTATGTACTGACTTGAAATTCCTGGGGCCTCAGTGTCATTTCCCGTACTTGCATTTCAGCTCTTGTGATTTACCACATTTACCTTGCTTAAATTTCAGAAATAAAAATTTCTGTTAACTTTTAATGTTTTGTAGATCAATATTCCTTTGCATTTACAGGAGGTAATAATGTCTTCGTGGTATGGTGTAGAATATTAGCATTTTAAAAGTATCTCATGTTTGAGAGAGAGTGAGACTTGTCTCCTGGGTATAAAATCTGACAGTTCTTCATCTCTCTGTTGTTAGCACTTTGTAGGGTGTTGGCACTTCCCAAACACGTTCGTGAGGCATCACATAATAGATACCTTTAGATGTCAGTGTAAGTCTGTTTGCATCATGCTTGTGCTGTAGGATGTTGGCATGTTAGCCGCTGTAAGGCTGGGAAAAGGTAGACTCAAATTACATATCTGTGGTGCTCTAAATGCTTCCAGGAAGGCATTCTAGTCTTAACTTTTGTCCTGCTTAAAATACTGTGAAAGGTCATAATTTTGGCAAGCAAAGGAGTTTCTTTAAACTTCAGCTTCTCAAAGATTTTGCTCCTTCGTTCTTTAGAATTATGTGTGGCTTTTCTAGCTCTTGCCTCTCTGATGATAACCGTCACAATGCCATGTTTTCCCCTTCAGATACTGTGGAAGAAGTAGAAATAACATCAGATATTTGGAAAATAAATGTAACACATCAGTTGTTTTTTTTTTTTTTAAACCCTTAGGAGGTGGTAAAATGCTGTAAGAATCCTATGAGGAAGAAGTCTGACAGTTCCTTGTGAACAGCTTCAGTTCGAGGTTCGTTAGGTAAAGTGGTTAGCGTTCATGTCTCGTAGGTGCTCAGAGACATGGTAGCCTGTGGTTTTGAAACCAATCACGGTGGGATTTCCAAGTGGCTTGCTGGCCTGAAATGGGGTTTTTATTGAGACCAGTTTTAAGGGTTTTCACTTTGTATTCTTTTTAACCCCTCAGAAATGTTCTGGCAGTGAAACTGTGCTGCTGATGTGTGTGTTTACAGACAGTGCGATGCGTACTTACTTGATTTCTTTTAAACTAGTGTTTGTTCTTTTTTTGTCATGTTGCCTTTAGCCACAAACAATATCTCCCTACTTATTTTGTGTGTGCGCCATCCTGGCAGTACTTGTATTTTGCTGTAAAGTCAAATGTCAAAACAGTTTATGGGGTTTAAGGTTCAATTTTCTTTTTTAATGGGTTTTGCAAGACAGGTAAGTCTGCAGTATTTTGGGAGATCAGTATTTCTGATTTTTTTGGTCAGAATTAGCTATTGGAGTTGAGGGTCACCATTGATAGCTGAAAAAGGCAGAGTCTTCCACAGCCTTTGTGTCAGGAGGAGGGGAGAGTGTGGCTTTTGAACAGAGCGTTTGGTATGATGTACCAACAGCAAGGAATTTTTTTTTCCCTATTCCATCTGGTATTTTTTCTTTGACCTCTGGTAGGTTGTAGGTGATCTGTAACTTTCAAGGAACCTTTTTTTTTTCCCCACTGTGTTACATTTTTGACTATTAAGATTTTATAGCAGTGGCTTACCTTCTTATAAGCAAAAAAAGAGATTGGGGAACCAGGTTTTTAAGTTGTATACCTTATTGTATGTCTGAAATTCTGTGCATAATATGCATGCTCTAATTTATGGAAGTTGGATAAATTATGGCAGTGAGGGACCATTTGCAGTTGGGTATAGCTTTCTTCTTACTGGCTTGAGAGCAGCCCTGAGGAGAAGGACTTTGGGGTTCTGCTGGATGAAAAGCTGAACAGGTGCTGGCAGCCCAGAAAGCCAACCGTATCCTGGGCTGTATCCAGAGCAGTGTAGCCAGCAGGGCAAGGGAGGGGATTCTTCCCTTCTACTCTGCTCTCATAAGACCCCGACCTGGAGTTCTGCAGCCCTCAACATAAGAAGGATATCAACCGGTTGCAGTGAGTCCAGAGGAGGCCACAGAGATGCTCTGAAAACTGGAGCACCTCTGCTACGGGGACAGGCTGAGAGAGTTGGGATGTTCAGCCTGGAGAAGGCTCCAGGGAGACCTTATAGCACCTTCCAGTACCTGAAGGGGCTACAAGGAAGCTGGAGAGGACTTTTTACAAGGGCCTGTAGTGACAGGCCAAGGGGTAACAGGTTTAAATTGAAATCAGGGAGGTTTAGATGAGATATCAGGAAGAAGTTCTTCCCCGAGAGGGTGGTGAGGCACTAGGACAGGTTGCCCAGAGAAGCTGTGGATGCCCCATCCCTGGAAGTGTTCGAGGCCAGGCTGGATGAGGCTTTGAGCAACCTCATCTAGTGGAAGGGGTCCCTGCCTGTGGCAGGGGGGTGGAACTAAATGATCTTTTAAGGTCCCCTCCAACCCAAACTATTCTATGATTCTGTGATTCTTAATGTATCTGTGCTTTCAGAACACATGCTGTGCATACTTGGTTGCATGTCTAAATACTTTAGAAAGTTTGAGATGACAGACAGGATGCAGGATGAAAGAATGTGTGATAAAATGAAAGAAATAGAACAGACAAGACATCCAGAACACAGTGCAGTGGAAGCCACGTGAAACAATGTACTGTTTGTGGGTGAAGCGTTACTAATGTACACAGTGGTAACTTTTTTGTAGCCATTTCATGCTCCTTTCTGTTAGGGATTATATTTTAGGTATTTCTGAATACCAGGCAACAAAATTGCTTAAAAAAAGGCAAACACCATGATGATTAATGGAATAAGAGTGTAACAAATGTTGTCAGCACATGGTCATGGGAAGTCCATACTGTGGTTTGTATGCCGGTGCAGTTTTCAGCTTTGAGGAAAGCTGAACTTTGCTTTATCAGCATCTCGACCTGTGCAAATGGAGGTTAACACTTGGTGAACAAATGGAGATAAATACTGAGGGTAGAATCACAGAATGGTTTGGCTTGGAAGGGGCCTTAAAGATCACCTAGTTCTCCCCCCCCTGCCATGGACAGGGACCCCTTCCACTAGACCAGGTTGCTCCAAGCCTCATCCAGCCTGGCCTTAGACACTTCCAGGGATGGGGCATCCACAGCTTCTCTGGGCAACCTGTCCCAGTGCCTCCCCACCCTCGCGGGGAAGCATTTCTTCCCGATATCTAATCTAAACCTCCCCACTTTCAATTTAAACCCGTTACCCTTTGTCCTGTCACTACAGGCCCTTGTAAAAAGTCCCCCCCAGCTTCCTTGTAGCCCCTTCAGGCACTGGAAGGGGCTATAAGGTCTCCCCGGACCCTTCTCTTCTCCAGGCTGAACAAGCCCAACTCTCTCAGCCTGTCCCCATGACAGAGGGGCTCCAGCCCTCGGAGCATCTTCGTGGCCTCCTCTGGACTCGCTCCAACCGGTCTGTATCCTTCTGATGTTGAGGGCTCCACCGCTGGACGCAGCACTTCCAGTGGGGTCTCATGAGAGCAGAGTAGGATAGAAAGGTTCAACTAGGACTCGATTTTGAGATAAGGAGACCTGTCTGGTGCTTTTCGGCTCTCTAGCTCTGCTAACAAGCTCAGTTATAGATGGTAAGGAACACGGAGATGTAGCATAATGTTTAGTAAAATGTACAGTGTTTGCTGAATATGCTTGTTTTAATGTACAGGAGCACATTCACCTATACAATATGGTGACTGTTTGTTGTCAGACTGAGGTGTTTTTCCACTATCCTTCTCTCACATTTGAATAACCTGATTTTCTAGGCTTGCTGATGTGCTTTCCCAATATCAGTTTTTTCCATCGTGACAAAACTACAACATTTAGAAAGTGTTGCTTTTGTTGTTGCCCCTTCTATTAAGGGCAACCTTAGTAGCAGGTGAGACACAAAAGGATAGGAGAAAAATACCATGATGGTAACACATGGTCAGCTTCATATGTCTGCACATTACTTTATACTAAGCCAAGGAAAGAAAACTGCTCAGGGGAGTGATCACTGCATAACTTGAAACTGGGAATTAAATAGATTCATATTGCACTGAGAGGGTTATGGCACTTCCCCTTTGGTATGTTTTAGATCCCTAAAAGAAGTCTTGATACAAGAGAGAAATGAGGTAGTTCATCTTCGTTCACCGTGTTCTGTGTTAGTCTTCCTTCGTCACCAAAGCACGTATTTCAAAAGAAAATAAGGAAGGAAAAAGAACATGGTTTCAGTAAAAGAAACTATTACCGTGACATGTCAGAGGCATATTTTACACAGCATTCCAATGAATTAACAAAATGGCTTCTTTGGTTTCATAGCTTTTCTGAGGAGCGCTACACAGTGCATCATTAGTTTTTACCTGATAGGTTCAACTACAGAGCTTTCTAATCAACTCTAGAATAAATTTGTTATTAATGACGTTACTTCTGCTAGCACAGTGGGTTGATGCTTTTCTTTCTCCCTGTCATCATGAGGTATGTGCCCTGAAAATTAGTCAAGTATTAGACACTGAAGCATCAGCTGTCTATCGCAGGTACCAGTTAACACCAATTCACAACTGTTTCAAGTGAGAAAATGAGAGGAAACCAAATCATATAGTTATTGTTAAAATGATGTCGTACACGTTCACCCTGCAGAACGACCAGAGAAGTTTTTTATGGGTTTCTGTGCAAATCTGAATGTATGTGTGCTTGCAGGCTCTCACTCTTGCACTGAGGTCTGCCCCAGCACTTCCTTCAGCATGCAGCAAAAGGGGAGAGATGAAAACCTCTTCTAAGAGCATATGGTTTTATTTATAACATGTTTCACAACTGCGACATTCGTAGACAAGGCTTACTTGTGTCCTACACTCCCACTCATTCACTCAGCAAGCAAACAAAACCTTCTGAGTTGTACATTCACATTTTTAAGAAAAACAAACAAAAAAAAGCACATGGAAGTAGGTGGAGCTTTATCAAACTGACGGTAAAACATGACTTCACTAAGATAAAGAAAATTAACTTCTGTATTGTAGAAAAAACATACGCTTCTTAAGTGAAAGTGTGCTTCTTTGCATGACAGCTGGTGATTTCTGTGTGTAGGGTAACGCTGTATTTCCAATGGAAAGGTCACTAATGATTGACTATACGGGAATGCTTGGAGAAGGGACAGAAACTTGTCTAAACACACATATATTGTGGTGTGTGCATGATCAGGAAAAATCTGTCTCTAAATGAACATATTGCTTTCTTGTGGTTTTTCTACTACATGATGTTTAACTTAAAAATGCTAATAAATTACAGCCTCTTGGTCTGATCACATCCAAGTGATAAATAGCATCTCTTGGTACTTCTAAGATAGTCTTTTAATTTATTGTTCCAAAACTATTTGATGTTCTTGTTCCCCTTTCAGCCTTCTTTAACATTTACGACTGTGAATATAAAAAGGGAAGTCCAAATATTTCAAATATAGATGTTAGTGTTAAACCTGCTGACTTTTTTTTTTATGGTGACTTACACAGTGTTGGATTGTAGTGGCAGCACAGACTGCCATGCACCCCTGTCCTCCTCACCATGCACCCCTGTCCTTCTCAGAGCGTTCTATTTTAATTTATAACTACAGGTATTTGCAGGTTCATTAAATGCCAGTGGAAAATGGAATGCTCTCAGCTGTGACCATCTCACTCATCAGACTTCTTTTTTCCATTGACTGCTTCTCCATGCTTACAGGAAAACCAGTCTTACCCTGGTCTCATCAGCTCATGTGGAACACAGTCATGTTTTACTGTCTCTATAAAGCTGGGGAATTTCTGTGGTATGTCCTCATGAAAACAAATGGAACTCCATTCGCATTCCAGACTGGATTTTTTGCCACTTCCTGCACAATATGGATTCTGTTTCTAAGTGCAGCCAGGAGCCTTCGTTCTGCTGAGTCACACTCCAGAGCAACAGACAGCTACAGAAAAGTTGGTATGCTTGGTTTCCAGTTCCAGTTTTTACTTTGAAGGTCTCCCCTGTACAGACTTCTCTTTTGTCTTTTTTCAGTGCTGGAGTTAGAGTATGATTTAGCATGCACGTTCCTGCACATATTTTCTCTTAGCTCTGTTATTTCAGTTCTCTGTTTCAGTTGCAGCAATCCTATTGACTGTCACCAGTCTGCAGGTTTGTCTGCTTCATGTAAAGCTGCTTCATGAAAAGGGAAGTGAAAGACAGTGATGAGCTTGCGTGAAGTCCAAAGTAGAATCATAGAATCAGAATCATAG
>NW_010264293.1:0-13408 GCF_000690775.1 Eurypyga helias
GGGCTGAGGGCGGGCGAACGTGGACGGCGTCCTCCCCATCCAGGTAGAGGGTCAGCCATGGGGCCGGACCGTGGGGACGCGTGATGGCATGGCTTGGCCCAGCCCCAAGGATGAGCCTCCTTATTCCAACCCCACCCGACCCGGGCACAGATAGTTTGAATCCTAGGCTATTACTTCCACTCTTTTGATGGCTGTAATTTGCCCATTTTTCCTCTGGGACAGACTCCAGCTACATACCAAGGGGAGAATTGGACCGGTTATCGTTCATTTGGGTATGGAGGGATAAATTAGCCCACAGCATTTTTAATTCTTCCTTTGATTGTTTACAACATGTGAGGGTTGATACAAAGAGCAAACTTAACGACCCACAGGAGACTTCAATTAAGAAGATTGTATTTCAACAATTTTTTTTTTTTTTCCCCTTCTTCCCCCCTTGCCCTCCCCCTCTCCACTTCAGATGTTCAACCTCAAATCAGCAGAGGGATCGAAGCCACTCCGCTGCCGTTCCGGGGGGAAACACCCCTTTCTGCAATGCAAGCCTGACGACAGAAGAGTGAGTGTTGCACGCGCGTAGAAGGACTGGGGAAGATGCGTGTATCGTCGTTATATTTTCATTAAATGGATTGTGCTTTGAAGAGAGAGGAAATTCTTATATCTGAAATTTTGTCTTTCAAACATTCTTCTTAAAGGAAGAACAAAACATTTTCAAATCTTGTTTCTGGCTCTTTTTAACTTGCATTCCTGTAAAGTGGACAAAGATTGGATTAGTCTAATTACAGGATGGTTCTTTTAACAAGAAATCTGCTACAGAGAGGTCTAAAATGGCCTAAATAATTAAAGTTTTCTTTCTTACCCTCTTCATCTTAAGCAATGAGTAATGTTTGAAGTCCAGACTGAGCCACCTGACTAGAGCCTTTCATTTTTAATTGGTTGACCTTAAGTCCACCAGCTGTCTTTGCTAGCAGCTTTTTTTCTGAAGCCACTCTACAAAGACTTAGAACAAATTAGGAAGACTAAATTACTGCGGACTAACACTTTGTGACCTTTTGACATGCCAAGTGTACATTGCCTCAGAAGCAGTTGTAGATTTGGCTGCATGGCATTCACCAGAGCATTGCCATTCTGCTGGGTAATATTGTTTTAATTATTCTTTAAGAAGGATTTCTTTGTGCAAATGGCAAGATCCAGTTAATTTTATCTTCTCTGGGGAAAAATGAGATTACCTGTGTACCTCAGGTGAAGAATCCGGGGGTGGTTTTGCTCTGTTAGCTGTTGGTGGTTGCAGGAGAGGGAAGCTTGGCAGATGTTTTGCATGAAAGCAGACGAAAAGGGCCTTTTAAAATCGGATGTGTACAGTGCTGGGGCTCACTGGGTAGAGCTCAGCCCATGGCGCGTCCTGCACAGGCTCATCTGGCCTGTGGCCCCGCTCTGATGCTTCCAGCAAACGTCTAACCTCCATCCCTCATCCTCCCATCCATGAAACGGGACGAGGTCCCAAGGAGCCCGCTGAGGGACGCGGCTCATGGCCGGCGGCTGGGCGCTTGGCGATGCTGAGGCTCCCAGCGTCGCAGCGGGCGGGAGCCGTTGGGGAGCCCAGCAAAGGGCCCTGCAGACGCAGCACAACACGCGCGGCGCGTACAGGAATATCTGACTTTTTGGGTCGCGCCCAGGGTATTTCTGACTAGTGTTACGTGTGGCAGGAGCACTGCGGGATTGAGGGTGGCGAAACAGCTTGTTCTCAAATGGAAATACAGAGGGTTTTGTGTGTGTTTTCTGTTTTTCAGCCACAAAGAGCCAAAGAAACTGCCAGTTGTTCACACCTCTCAGTCGAGTGAGTTGGTTGTCACCTATTTTTTTTGCGGAGAAGAAATTCCCTACAGGAGGATGTTAAAGGCCCAGAGCCTGACACTTGGGCACTTTAAAGAGCAGCTGAGCAAAAAGGGAAATTACAGGTAAGAATCTGTGATTTGTTTGCTCTTTAGTCTATTGTAAGAAGTCACAAGAATCAGCAGATGCTTTGCAGGTCCGACCCGCTGTGACACACCTGCCTCGCCTTTCCGAGGCTGTAGGTCTTACTCTCATCCCGCTCAAACCAAGAGTGACTTGGAGATGGAGAAAGGGGCCCTGAGCTACAGCTTGGCTGAGGGGTCACCTCCTCTCCATCTCTCCCCTCAGCCCCCTCTCCCAGTTGCAGGAGGGTGCAGGCTTTGTGCTCCGACCCTTGCCCAAGAAGCCGGACTGCCAGGAAAAGCTGGCGTGGCTTTGCAGCAAAGGCATGGAGCAGCGGGGTTCAGTTTCCAAACCTGGGTCAGCCATCATCTGGATGCTGGCCTCCTGCTTTGCCTACTTATTTAATTTTTGGCCCTGAATTTTGGGGTTTTTTTGCCATGGTGTGGCTGTAAATGCGGTCAGCGGGAGGTCGGTTGTTGCCTGTGAGTGGACGTGTAGCTGAGATACAGTGAGATTGCTTTTCCTTAGGGAAAAACCTCTGCCCTGCAGGGAAAGCTGCACCAGAGATACGGAGTGCTTCCTCAAACACCAACAAACCCTGCCTGTCTGGTTTCCAGCTCCCAGCTTAACCAGTTTGCTGCTTCCCCTGCTCTGCTAGTTCCCATGGCAGTAGCTTCCCACTGCCTGTTTTTGCTGTATTTTCCCAGCGGATCTGGACACTAGTGGGATCATCTGTTAGCCACTTCTGCTTGGGAGTGGGAGGGTCCAGCTTTAAGTTTTTTGAATTTGCAATGAATTTGGAGCTGCTTCAAAGAGCCAGGAGGCCTGCCCTGTACTGGCACCCTCCGATTCAACCTCGTTTGGGTGGGGGGCGAGAACTGTGGAGCGGGTGCTCCAGCACTGCCCCGTCTCTAACTCTGGAAGGCGCAGCTCAGCAGGAGGTCACCCAAGGCTGCTCTCAGGCTGGGGAAAATTGCCCAGTGGAGCTGAAATAATGCCAGTCTCCCCAAAATCATCTTTGCAGCCCGCCCAGCTGCCATCAGATGGCAGCAACCTGCAAGTACACCCAACCTGGACAACCTCCAGGAGAGGTTTTTGGGTTTCTTGCACCCTTGTGCCATTGCCCAGCCCCTAAAGCCTCTCCAGGCGGCCGTGCTCCTACTCCGGCTGATGCGGCCTCATGCCCCAGCAGCCTCACCCCTGCTGCGCTGCTCTTCTGCTGGCTGTGTAGTCCCACCCACCCCTCCAAAAAATACCCTTTTTTGTTTGTTTGTTTTCTGTGACATTTTTTGTGTGATGCCCGGGTGCAGAAATAGGCTCCTAAAACCTCTGTGGCCCAAAAGCCCCTCCAGGTGCAATTATTTGTGCCTTGTCAGACTGTAATTACTTTAGAAAATGTTTTTAAGTGACTGACAAGGATGAAACAAGGTTTTCCTTAGATCTCACCCCTTTACACCTGGGTAAAGACAATACAGAAATTTATAAAAGGAACTTGGGTACGTGCCCAGTATTTTATCTTGCACAGACACAAGGTGAAACTAATTACACAAATGTGTGTACCTCCAGGGAATCATTTTGATCTAAGCTTTGACTTTTGGCTGGACTTTGAGTGAAACTGCGGGTGACCTTCAGGGAAGAGGTCCGCAGTGCCCGGAGTAGCGTGTGTGTTACGGGGAGGCACTAACTAGGCTGCTTTGGTCACATCTGGCATTGATTTCTTTTTAAGGCACATTTAATAAGCATGTCTTTGAAGCCGTTGCCTTTCATTTAATGCACAAAGACATGCAGAAATGCTCTGCTCTCCAAATTCTTTATTGATTGGATCAGTTTGCGAGGCGGGTACCTCGGGCTCCCGTGATGCCAGAGCCGCACGGCCGGCCCCGCCGTGGGGCAGCCGCTGGGCAATCACCGCTTTGCTTTCCTTCCCCCACCCCCGAGAAAAAAAGAAGGAATTAAGCAGTGATTTAATACTGATGGCGTTAACAAAAAACAAACATACACGCACAGAAAAACTGGGTGGTGTCGGGTAATCTGAAGATGGCAGCGGTTCAAAACAGAGCTGTAAGGCCAGGCCTGCTCGCCTCGATTGGTGCCAGATGTCCCAAAAAATAAAATAAAATTTAAAAAAAAAAGAGCAAAGCTTGCCACATAAAATATGTTTCAATGGAAAGCCCATTTCTGAGCAAATAAGAGCAGAGTGACTTGTTTGAAGATGTTGTGGGGGAGGATTTTTTTTTTTTTGCTTTGCCTCCTTTTTTTCTTCCCCCCCTTCCTTTTTTCTCTGTGAAATAAGGTTGTAATTATGTAAAAGGTCACAGCGTGTTTTCTCAAATAAAAATTTTGTAAACACAGCCAGCGCTGGGGCTTGTGGAGGAAGTTACTGGGAAGAGCCGCTGTTATCTGGAGAGGGGCGGAGAAGGGGAAAGGGAAGAGAAAGTCCTTTGTAATTCATTCAGACTTTCCTTGGGCTTTTTTTGGGGTTGTTTCAAGGCTGCTGGCCTGGGGAATTGTGGCCTTGCCCTGCAGCATGGAAGTCAGTGGGAGTTTGGCCACTGATTTCCATGAGTGCAGGCTCCGAAGGACTTAAATAAGAAGTTTTTCCTTGCTGAGGCATTAAAGACGCAACGTGTGTCAACTCAGCTTGGAATGACGTTACAAAAATAAATCCTGACCATACCTTGACTCAGTGGAGCTGGTTTCATCTCGTTGACTCAAAGCCGGCATTTATCCCCCTTCCAAAATCACTATGTAACGTACCCTAAAAAATAAATAGATTTGCAGGCCGTTGTTACGAAGTGTTTTAAAAATGTATACTAGAACAGACACCAGGGGAAAAAAAAATCAAATCTAAGACCCTGCTGTGGCTCTTTCAGCTTTCATAGTAAAAACGAGCTTAATTTGATCTCCTTTCCCATCCTAAAATAGTAATAATTGCAAAACCCTTTCCCCTAGCAAACATCTGCCAACCCCAGTTGTCTGGAAGCTCCAGGGGAGGGGTTAATTTTTATTTTTTATATATATTTTTCTTTGTCATCCATCTGATGAAGGTTTTTCCATCCCTGGCGATCAGATGGCAAAGCCCTTTTCCGAGGGAGCAGGCATGTCCGAGGAGGTGTGTGGCGGCAGACGGACAGGCTCCCTAAATGCTACCCCTCGGAATGGAAGCCCTTCATTTGTGCATATGCAATTAAGCAGCCTTAGGAGGAAGAAAGCTCCAAACGGGATAAAAGGAACCTTTAATCAGGAAGCTGAACGGTCTAATTCAGGATAATAGCGGGGTCCTTACTGTTTGACACAGGAGGGGTGGGGGTGCTTTTTGTCTCCGGGAGCGTTGGCTTCGCGATCTAGCGACCAGAGCGAAAGAGCAGGAAGGCAGGACACTGCTGCTTGACCTCCCGGCGTCAGGTCCCGCAGGCCGGACCGGGGCTGCTCCGCTCCCGGGGAGCGAATTCCGGGGTGTCCCTGGCTGCAGATGGAGACGTGAGCTCAGGCGCTGGGCTGCCAGGCGCCCGGTGGCTTTTTCAGTAGGAGTACGGCAGCGTTTCGGCTTCTGCGCTGCAGGAAGCTGGGGTGGTTGTCTTTTAATGCATCCCTATGCCTAAAAAGCCTCTCCTTTTAATAACTGTTGCTAATTTTAATGTTGGGATTCAGCTTTGAAACAAGAAAACACATGAAAGAAAGAAGGTGGGGAGAGAGGGGAACCTTAAGAATGCTTTGCTTTGAAATTCTATTTATTTATTTTTTAAATAAGATACTTGACCAGAAATCTCTGCACTTTCTAATTTTCTTCCTGGCTGAGGGTATCCTCTGCCAGTACGTGTAATTTACTCACTGCCGAAGCTGTTGTCGCCGCCGAGGAGCGCGCACAGCCCTGCTCCCTCCGTCCCGTCGCCATCCCTGCAGCCCCAGGGTTTTCCTGGCCACGCCGGGTGCCGCAGGAGCATCCTAGGAGGGAAGAGGATTGGAAATGTTGTGGTTAAAAGAACTGCCAAAGCATCCTGTGCTGTACCTTTCGATTTTTAACTGAGTTTTAATTCTCCTGACCACAGATACTACTTCAAAAAAGCGAGCGACGAGTTCGACTGCGGCGCGGTGTTTGAAGAGGTTTGGGAAGATGAAACCATCCTGCCGATGTACGAAGGAAGGATTCTTGGGAAAGTAGAAAGGATCGATTGATGGCATCTGTGTTTCTTAAGGAAAGTTAAGCTAGAGAAGTCTTTGGACACAACAGTAGTGATGACAAGGAAAGGAAAAAATAAAACCACACTCTGAAGGAAAGTTTTGAACCAATGAAGAAAAAAAAGTGAAGTCTATGAAGACTTTGCTGAATTAGCCTTAGAGGAAAAAAATGGCATTTATTATTCATGAGTTGGGTACTGAGATGATAAAAACCCTGAACTATTTATTAAAAACATGACCACTGTTGGCTATTGGAGATGCAGACCATGTTTGAGAGACTTCCATACATAATATATGATTTCCTGGGGATTTGAAATCTATGGACTAAGAGAAACTGTGTATAGCTTACCTTAACAGTAATCCTTATTGATATTTATTGAACAGTCTGTTTTCCCTTAAGTCCAGTTTTTGGATATGCTGCTTTAACAATGGAGAAGAGAGGGGCTGGGAAGTGGGGTGATGGGAGGAAGGATTATTTTATTTTTTTATACTGTTCCCACTATCTAAAATTTAGGAGTTTGGCTGTGAGCGCATTCATGACTTGGTTTTTTTTCTGGAGGGGGAGGAGGGAAGGAGTGAGGTTGTGCCCAGTATTTCTCCGAGTGAAGATAAAACTTTTCTAAAGAAATAATAATAATAAAAGGCGAAATAAAAATACTGTCCTACCATTCATCTAGAGGCCGGTGCATTTTAATCTATGCTGCTCTAATTCGAAGTAAAGGTCTGAAGCGTTAAATCCGTTAGATGCAGGAGAACAACAGCTACTGGTTACTTTGTCCATGGATTTCTGTGGCGTGAGGGTGCCCTGTGGTGGGCAGTGCCTCCCGGTCGAGCCGCGGCAGAGCAGAACGCTGAGCCGGGGAGAGCTGTAGGAGCCATCCGGTTCCCGTTTCCATCCGTGGCACCCTGAAAGGACACGAGGCAGAAGCCAGGTTAGAAAACCCGTGTGTGTTCCGCAGAGCTAGCTCGTGCCGTTCAGCGTTAGCACAACTTGCGTTTCAGCGTTGTCGGATCGGTGTGGAGCGCGCGATTCGTTGTGTGGTGGTGGTTTTGGTTGGGTTGTGGTGTGTTTTGGTTTGGGGGTTTTGTTTTTTTCTCTTGGCCTTACCTTCACAACACCCACGTGAGCCCGTGGGAGATGTGGGCGAAGGCTACCTGCAGCCCTTGGCAGAGCCGCGTGGGTGTTGGGATGGAGCGACCCTTTCCCGAGGAAGACCTTGTATTTCGACAGTTGGGTTTTGTGTTAAGTTAATCTGTGCATTCTGTTTGCCATTGCTACTTTGTGTAAGTAAGTCTGTATATATTGTAGAAAATGTATGATGAAAATATTAATACACTATCTCTAGTGTTTTTAATCAGTACAGTACCTGTGCCTGCATGGTGCTACGAGACCATGCGTCGCCCTATATTCAGGGTTCAAGCTTTCCCTTCTTTGTTTAAGGGGTTTATGTATAAATATATTTTATGCCTTTTATTACAAGTCCTGTACTCATGACTTTTGCCATGGCATTTTGTTCTACTTATACTGTAAATTATGCATTATAAAGAGTTTCATTTAAAAAAAATTACTTGGTACAATAATTATTGTAATTAAGAGATGTAGCCTTTATTAAAATTTTATATTTTTCAAATTAATATTGTCTGGCCTTTTTTGGGGGTTTTTTCCCTCACCCTTAATACCTTAAAAGGTTTCTTCTCACGTATGGTGGTAGTTGGCAATATTGGCCGAGCCTTGGCAGGAGCTGTTCCTGCTGGGAAGCGGTTGGAGCTCCAGCAGCCGAGGCAAAGACTGGGCTGTACTTCAGTGCAATGATTAAATTATTTTCAGCTCCTTCAGGTACCCCAGCTACAACCAGCATAGCCCAGACGGCACTGCCAAGCCTACCTGCTGGGGCGGGGCGGGCTGGCAGAGACCTCTTGCTCAGGGAGCCGGGGGGATGTCCGAAGGGCCGCGGTGTCCCGCTGTCGGAGCCCTCCTGCCAGGCCGCGTCGCGATGGCTGGCGCTGGGATTGCTCACCTGTATCGCCTGCTGAGCCGAGCCGGGCTTTGTGAGGTCCCACTGCTGCAGCCGTGAGCTGGGGAGAGACGGGATGGAAGCGCTGAGTGGGACAAAGCCGGGGAGCCCTACCCGTGCGCCTTCCCTCGCGCCGGTATTTATGGTACGAAACCTATTTTATAGCTGAACGAGCTTAATGTGTTCCTGAGGGAAGCTGCCCATACCAGGATGGATTTGTCTCCCAGCTGTCTCCCAGACCTTCCCCGGCTCCAGCAAGTGACGCTGGGAAAGCAATTGTGGGGCCGCGTTTGGTCTGTCCTGTTGGTAACCAAAGCCAGCCTCTTTTCTTCTGCTAGACCAATGGCACCGACCAGCTTTTCTTTTGCCTCTCTCCACCCTATTTTTTCTATGAGGTTTTAAATTATCTGGGTTATTTTGTGTGTATGAGCAGACTTCATTTAAAACATCAGTAAAACTTCTATCAAAGGGCTCAACTTCACACCGAGTACACAGGAGCTCAGGACTGAATCCTGCAGTTCAAGGGAGCTGCAGGCAGTTTTACACATTTAAATGGTTGGTGCCTTGTTTTAAAAAAAAAAACCATCTGAAGTTCATGGGGTTCATCTTAATTGATAAGCTGGACATAACGGATGGGTGTAGGGAGACTTCAACAACATAAGGGAAGAAAGAATTTTTTTTTCCCTCTTCTCTCTCTTTTTTCAGTCTACCATCAAAGGTTGGGAACTTAGCACTACATCGTAGTATTATTTTTCTTCTGCTATTAAAATGAATCACACTGTGCCTAATTCTTCTAGGGAAGATGAATGTGTTTGAGGCGGCTTGAAGCCATTCAGTGCCTCACAAGCCTTTGCATCTTTCTATCAATGTTCCAAAATACTCACCTCTGTTTTTTGGATGTCTGTAGAAACAAAATATAAAATGGCTTCAAATCCATGGCAGCCTGTTTAGCGGAGATGAAAGGGTATTTGAATAGTCTTTTAAAAATGAATGAAAAGTGAATACTCTCTTCTGTTTCAATTATAAGTGGGACATGGAGCTCGTTAGACACCACCTTAATATGTGACACTGAAAATGTTCACCTACCTTCAGCGTTTCAGAAACATTTTGTTTTTCAGCTTGTCTCGGGATAAAGATCATGATTCGAGGTCTGGCTTGTCAGCTGCTAAATGGAGAGGCAGCGTGGGAAAAGTTCTACTGGTACAGCTTAAAAAATGTGACATCCAGCCAATATATGGGGTTTTTTAACGCGACAGAATACAGGGAACAAGACCTTATTTTGACCGTAGTGGCTTTTTTAGGGTAGCTTATCTGGTTTAATGAAAGCGGCGTGAACGCGAGGTGAAATGCAAGTGCCCGCAGAGCCGCTTGTAGCATTACAGTACCTGCAGAAAGGTCCCGTCTTGGGTCCTTCCAGAGGAGGTACATTTTGTCCCATGTCCCATTTTCCAAAATGTCCCGTTTGGGACCCCTTTGGCTCCTTCCAACAGCGAGAGCCGGCTCTGCAAAAGCCAACCCGAGCGGCGCTCGGGCGCTGCAGGAAAGATGGCGTGAGCAAGCCCTAACCACTCCGCACACCGAAATCACACTAATACTTAACACTTGGAGCATTTTCCGTCTTCAAAGCACGCTGGAAACATTCATTACGCCCCACAACACCCACGGAGGTAGGCAAACCTGCCTGCATCGGAGCATCGCGCGGCGGGCAAGTGGCGCGGACGGGGCGAGCGGGTGAGCTGCAAAGCTGGGCACGGGCCAACACACGCACCGGCCCTCGTCACCCCACAATTAAAAAGCCTTGACTGACCTTGAACGCTCCTCGGGAACATTTGGGCCACAGAGCCTGGAGGGCGCAACGGACTGGGAATCACGGGCATACATTGCCTTGAGGCTGTATTTTTGGAAAAAAATCCCGTTTCCCAAGTGTTTCGCAGCTGGAATTTGCTGCGGGCACGTGGCAATGAGCAATACTCTTGCTCAGTCCTAAACAAAGGCTTGAAGCGGTGGGGAGAGGGGCTGGGCTGTGCCGGGGAGGGGGCAGACAAAAGGGTTAGTTCTCTTCTCTGAGATGAGTGGGGATGAGGACCCTGGAAACATGTTTTTCTTCCCTTGGTAAAACCAGGCTGCATTTGGATGCAAAATGCATCTCAGCCCTTGCTCGCAGGCCTGTCCGCTAGCTCCGCACTGGCAGGCAGGTCACAGCAGATACAAGTGACATGTTTTGTTCTTCTCTCTCCAGCTTGAATGTTTGACATTGCTGGGCTCAAAGGGTGCAAAACATCTGAGTCTGCATCCAAAAAATGCACAAAGCTGCCCCCAAAATCATGATCTTGGAATAAAACAAAACAAAACAAAATATCAGCTCCTCAAGCCACGCTTTCTGCCTCTGATTTTTCAGTTCCCAGCGTTCGGAGCAGGCGGTGATTCCGGTGTCAATGCTGGCAATCCGTGGGGACTGAGGGTGCCGACTCACGCGCTCCAGCCCACCCTCATGGGGCAGCTGGAAGACGACTGTGGCTTGGGCAGCAGTGCCCCAGCCCCACGGCCAGGCGGACACACGTCCCTGATACACGAGCCTACATCCAACCACGGTCCCAACGGATAAAATCAACTCAGGACTCTGAAATTCCCAGCAGACCCGTGGAAGCGAAGGGTGGAGGAGGGATGCTGTCTGTCTCCTGCAGCACTGAGGACCATTGGCAGCAGAGCCAGGGCCAGGCATCAATGATCTGGGGGATCTTTTCCCCAGGAAACCAACACACAAAGTGACCTGCCACCACCCCGCAGCCCCTCTGCGCTGACAGAGGACGGAGGGCTCCCATCCTTCAAAACGCACCATTTATGACACCCCCAGGCACATCAGGTCTGCCCACACCCTCCCAGCGCCCTTCTGCAAACCCGTTTCACAGACAGTAAAACAAAGACCCCAAAACAGTGACAAGACCCCCCTTCCCTTCAGGAACACAGGCTGTAATACCGACTATACGTTATTTTTAACGGCACCAGTATTGGAGAGAGTGCTCTGCATCGCCAAATCCCATGAAAACTCCCTCCTCCTTTTGCCGGGTGCCAGGACCGGTGCTGTTGCCGGTTCCCCACTGCCTTTCCCAAGTCTCCCTGGGGTTTCCCCCCCCACCTATGGACCTGATTCCCTCTAAGCCCATGAGTCCCCTGGGCTGGGGCATCTGCCGGGTCACACTCTGCTTAGCTCCTGTTGGCAGCTGTATTCCCTTCCTCTTTCACCTTCCCTTAACCTCATGTTCCTTAAACACCTTCATCCAACTGCTTCGCTCCAGGAGCAACCTCAGATTAATTAAAAAGGAAAAAAGAAAGGAACTCTCAGTCTTTAAATGAGGTTCCTACCCCATCGCTTTCAAATGCTCTCTCTTCATCACAGAGCCCAGAAAACACCCGCACAGAGGAGGCTGGAGAATTATTTAAGGCAAATCATCTTCCTTCCCCTTCTGAAAATGAGATCAGACTAGCTCTGGATGGTGAAAGCAGCTCTGGCTCAGGTCCTTTCCATTCTTCCCAGCAACATCCCCGATTCCTGCCCGCAGCCTTGCCCAGCCCCTGCGCACACCCCTCTGCCCTTGCCTTCATTAGCATGTTACTAACCACAATGAGGAGTCCCAAGCTGAATTTTTCTAACATCTAAACCATGGCAGGCCATATGTTTTAGCCTCTCTCTTAAACTGAGTGTTGTGATGTGTTTAATCTTCGGGGAGCATTGAACCCACATAGCGAGAAAGGAGGCTAATTTTGGACATCAGATCTAGGTGATAGCATAATTCCAGACAATTTTGGCTGACCTCCCTGGGCAAAGCACTTCATGTCTTTCATGAGAAGATCTATTTTTAGGGCAGAAAGCCCATTAAGTCTTGCCTTTCTTAATTCAGCACTTCCCTTGATCAGATTTGACAGGTAGATCTTTTTTATTATTATTATTTTATTTCTTAAAAAGAAAACAGAAAGACCCTCTGGGAATTCTGGCTTTCAACATTTGTCTTGGGCCCTGCAGGAGTCTGGAACATCTCTGAACCCTACAGTTCATCCTGCTTTGAACCAACCGCCTCATCCCTCCTGATGCACGTCTCCAGCACAGCCTCCTCATCTGCAGTCGCAGCACTCCGGCTCCCTGCTCCCGCTCCCACCGGCACGGCAGCTCTCCTCCCCTTCCCTTCTCGCCTTCTGCTGTGCCAGCTCAAAGCGACCTCTCGTCCCCCCAAAATCCTTCCACAGTCAAAGGATAAATGAGCCGCGTGGCCGGGATGCTCCTACCTCGGCTCTTCCCTCCCCTCCCTTGCAGAGCCGCTTCCTGGGGAAGCGCTGCAGCCGCAGCATCGTCCCTGCGATGGACCCCAGCTGACCCCTCAGGGGTCTCGTTCAGCCCTAAAATACGACCACCAAAGAGTCCAGCAAAAACTCCACCTCTCCAAAGGATTTGCAGGTGCCTGGCAAAGCTCGGAACAAAAGGTTTGTGCCTTTTCCAAAGCTCTTTTCCTAAAATCCTTCCTTTTCTAAAGGTTTCTGGTAGCCCTACAAACACAGCATCCTTTCCAAAGGTTTCACAGGGAGCTGCTAACCGAAGTCTCTCTCCTCTACAGGTACAAACGTTAGATGACATGGCAGATGAGGGGTCTGTGCCTTCCGAGACCAACCATGCCTCCCCCAGCCCCAGCAGGACGGAGGCCAAGGGCAGGGTTTGGGGACCGGACCCCGCTCCTGGGACAGATGCTGTAAAACCAGCCGGTATCCTAAAATGATTCAGGAGTAACGAGGGGGCAGCTGATGGAGCGCATAGGTGGGGAGCCTGTTCCAGCAGGAACGGCTGGGGAGGGGTTAAACCCTGCCCCGAGTTGTTGCCATGCAAAAACCAGGCAAAGCACCAGAGTTTTGCATTGAGATTCAAATGGCCAGATCAAAGCGGAGCTCCAGGAAGGAAGCCCAATTTAGGTTGGAACCAGAGAAAACTTTCTCAGCTAACTTCTGGGAAGTGAAACAACCAGGTTTCAGAAAGCTTCCATCAAAAGAGTACCTTGAAGGGAGACGAGTTTCCGCAGGAGCGGGGGAGGTGGCCTTTTCCCTCTCCTCCCAGCCAGGGATTATTATTGGCCACTGGATCACAACACACCCCATCACAATACCCGCCCCGCTCTGTTGAAGCTGTCACCAAAATCCCCTTGTTCTTCCACAGCCTTCCAGAAAAGGATGAGCTTGAGTGAGTCCTGCCAAATGCAGCCCAGCGCCGGCGTCCCCGTGCC
>NW_010264294.1:0-371 GCF_000690775.1 Eurypyga helias
AGCTCCGGACCCCGCCGCCTTCGGTTCCCCTTCTCTCCCAGGTCCTTCTGCTCTCCAAGGATTTGGGGAAGCATCTGCTGGAGGTGGAGGACCTGCTGCAGAAGCACGGGCTGCTGGAGGCGGACATCTCCGCCCAGACCGAGCGGGTGCGGGCGCTCAACGCCGCCGCGCTCAAGTTTTCGGAGCTGGAGGGTAACGTGGGGCGCCGGGACGGGCACCTCAAGGGGCTGGGAGATGCCTTGGGAAGAGTCAATCCAGGTCTTCATCTTGCCGGAGCCCGTCTCCGCTGAGATCCGGGTTTCTCCGGACCCAGGTTACCAACCCTGCGACCCCCAGATCATCTGCAACCGGGTCAACCACGTCCGGACGCG
>NW_010264294.1:463-1411 GCF_000690775.1 Eurypyga helias
GATGCGGGAGAAGGAGCAGCTCCTGGCCGCCAAGACGTGCGGCCGCGACCTCAGCAGCGTCTTGACGTTGACCAACAAGCACAAGAGCATGTTGGGCGAGTTGGGCAACCGCCGGGCGCTCTTGCACCAAACCATGAAGAGGGGGGAGCAGCTCTTGACCAAGAAACGCTTCAGCCCCGGTGGGATCCAGGAGAAGATGCGGGAAGTCCGGCTCCGTTGGAAGAAGCTGGAGGAAGTGACGGGGTTACACCAACAGCGGTTGCAGGAGGCCCTCAACTTCTTCCAGTTCAGCGCCGAGACGGACGACTTGGTGGCCTGGTTGCAGGACACCTACCGCATCGTCTCCAGCGACGACTTCGGCCACGACGACTACTCCACCCAGGCCCTTCTCCGCAAGCACCGGGCGGTGGTGGAAGAGGTGGAGAAGCACCGGGCGGCCGTCTTGGCCCTCCGGAAGCAGTTGGCTCTCCTGGCGCCCGAGCACCGCCAAGGGGTGGACGTGCAGATCCGGGTGGTGGAGGTGGAGCAGCTCTACGGGGAGGTGGCGGAGGTGGCCGTGCTGCGGCAGCACGCCTTGGCCGTCTACCGCATGTTCGGCGAGGTGCACGCCTGCGAGGTCTGGGTGGACGAGAAGGAGCAGTGGTTGGAGAGGATGGAGGTGCCGGAGGAGCTGGATGAGGTCGAGGTGGTCCAACATAGGTACGTTGGGGGGTCTCGGGGCGTCCTCGGCTCCGGCGTGGAGCCCACCCGCTCCCGTCTCCCCAGGTTCGAGAGCCTGGACCAGGAGATGAACAGCGTCATGGGCCGCATCCTGGACGTCAACCAGGTGGTGCAGCAGTTGGTGGACGGGGGCCACCCCAGCTCCGAGGAGGTCCGCGCCTGCCAGGACCACCTCAACGGCAGGTATCGGCCTGGGGGGGGGGCTGAGCCCCTTCTGGGGGGCAGTGG
>NW_010264294.1:1577-2266 GCF_000690775.1 Eurypyga helias
CCATGGGACCCCAACCATGTGGTTCTCCCAGCCCGGTGGGACATCTCCATGGGGTCCAGGTCTCCGTAGCAACAGGTCAAACCCATCCCAACGGTTGGTCCCAGGTCCACCTTGATGGCCATGGTGGGCCTCATCCTGCTTGGGGGGAGGAACCAGCTGTGGGGCTGCCTGAAGACCCCAACCCCATGGTTCTCCCAGCCCGGTGGGAAGTCCCCATGGGGTCCAGGTCTCCATAGCAACGGGCCAAGCCCAACCCGAGGGTTGGTGACAGCCGAGCCGGACCCCATCCCGGCGGCAGTGCCGGTGCCAGGGTTCCATCCCGGCCTTGTCCCACGTCCCTCCCCAGGTGGAACCGGGTGGTGGAGCTGGTGGAACGTAAGAAAAGCCAACTCAGCTCCGTCCTGAAGATCCAGAACTACCTGCTGGAGTGCGGCGAGATGAAGGAGCAGGTCCGGGAGAAGAGAAAAGCCATCGAAGCCACGCGGTCCGGCGGCGGCGACCTGGGGGGCGTCTTGGCCTTGCAACGCCGCCTCTCCACCATGGAGGCGGCTCTGGTGGTTTTGGAACCTCGGTTGGCGGAGCTTCAACGGGAAGGAGAATCCTTGGCCGACGCCCACCCGGGAAGAGCCCTGGAGATCCTGCTGCCCTTCGAGCAGATCAGCGAGGAGTGGGAGGCCCTGAAACGGGCG
>NW_010264294.1:2351-2609 GCF_000690775.1 Eurypyga helias
GTCGCTTGCAACAGTTCATCCAAGACTTGGACAACTTCTTGGGTTGGTTGGTGAAGACCCAAGCGGCCGTCGCCTCCGAGGAGATGCCGGAGAGCTTGAGCGAAGCGGAGAGGTTGTTGAACCAACACGCCGCCCTCAAAGAGGAGATCAACGGCTACGAGGAGGACTACGCCAAGATCCAGGCGGCCAGCGACCTCCTGGCCTTGGAGGAGACGGAGGTGCCGTACCTCTCGTTGCAGCAGTGGCTGCAGAAGCTGG
>NW_010264294.1:2717-3126 GCF_000690775.1 Eurypyga helias
CGCGGCGGGAGGTGCTGGTGCAATCCCACGTCTTCCACCTCTTCCTCCGGGATGTCCAACAGTGCCAGACCAGCCTCTACAACCAGGTGAGAGACGGGGCGGGGGGTCTCGGCGACGTCGCGGGTGAGTGGGGAGGACTCGGTGATTGAGTTGGGGAGGTCTTGGTGACCTCATGGTTGAGTTGGGAAGGTCTCGGTGATGTCAAGGTTGAGTTGCGAGGTCTTGGCGACCCCACGGTGGAGTGGGGAGGTCTCAGTGACCCCACAGTTGAGTGGGGAGGCCTCGGTGACCCCACAGTTCAGTTCAGTGGTCTCGGTGACCCCACAGTCGACTTGCAAGGTCTTGGTGACCCCGTGGTTGAACTGGGAGGTCTTGGTGACCCCACAGTGGAGTTGCAAGGTCTCAGTGC
>NW_010264295.1:0-3476 GCF_000690775.1 Eurypyga helias
CCCCTAGCACCCAGTGCCCCCCGCCCCACACCCACTGCACAGAGCCCTTTTGAAGCCTGTGCCCCCCCCTTCCCTTGCACCCGCTGTAGAGCGCGTCCGTTGCAACCATCGTACACAACCCCCCACCCCGCATCCCGGTGCGGTGCCCCAAGTGTCCCCCAGCGCAGCGCCGGGGGGTGACGGCCCCGCCGGCCATCGCCCCCGGGGGCTGGTTCCTCAGGGCTGAGGAGGGGGCTGGCCTCTCTCAAGGGCTGGAGCCGCACAAGCGGGCTGGGAGCGCAAGGATGGAGAAAGAGCGATCCCTGGGGATCGGGGCGCGCGCGGGGATGCGTTAGGAGCAGCGGGATGACTTCATGGTGGTGGTCCACAGCCTGGGCATCCTCGTGGTCCAGCTCCGCCGCCCGGTGCCTGCTCGGTTTGCAGGGAGGTGAGAGGTTTTAGCAGGCAGTGGGGGCTGAGGTCATGTCCCCACCAGGTCATGGAGCCAGCAAGCTCCACGCCATCTCCTCTGAGCAGGGAGAGGTGGACGCTTTTCTCCTGGAAGAGGAAAAGTTTCTTGTTGCTGATGCCAGCTATAGCTCAGGGAGGAGAAGCCCCACGACTGCATCAAGCCTGGGTGTCAGAAATCTGGCTGTGGGCAAGCAGTCCTGAGGCTGGACCTGCCAGTTTGGATAAATTCCCTCAAATTCAGCGAATTTCAAACCATCGCCTGTGTGCTGCTGGGCAGGAGCGAGGAAAGGTTTGCGGTATGACAGGGTGATCTGGTGAGCAGGGTTCTCGCGGAACAGCGTGCCAGGATGCTCCCGCTCTCAGGCTCCTGCTCCAACACCTGCCAGGAAGGACAAAGCACGACGTTCCCCATCAGCTCCCAGCAGAATGGAAAATGTGAGGAAAACGAGGCACATCTGCATTATTACGGTGCATTTGCTTTCCTCTATAACCAAATGTTAAAGCTGGAATTAATATTTCATGCAAACAGCACACGAATTGGTGTATTCTGCCCCAATCAATTTGACTCAAACTTCGTCTTCGACCTGCTTTTGCCCTTGCTACCCTACATGCTGCACTCAGCTTTTACAGGTTAAATGTTAATACTCGAGGGGGCTTATTAGTTATTGCTGACAGCTCTCAGACATTAAGGTACCTTTTTTTTTTTTTTTTTTCTGTCCTGGACTGGATTTAAGCAGTAGTTCAAAACCACGCTGAAGAGCCGTAGCAGGCTCGCAAAGCAAAAGGTGCCGGGGATGGTGATAACGGTATGGAAGTGAACTGCAGGAAAAGGGGATTACAGAGCCCTACGTTAAGACCAAGCCCTGTTTCAGCTGGAGAGTGTGGAGTAGATGGTGTCAGATGGGTGTCTGGGTGATTTCTCCCCTCGGGTGGGTGTGCTTGCTGGGGCAAATACATCTCTCTGGCTCGAGACGGCACTGGTGGGATTACGCAGGAGTTGGTTGTAAAGCAGGTTTGCGCTTATGCCCTCTAATGAGCAGCAGGGAGCAGAAAATGCCAGGTATTTTCGGAGGTGTTTGTCAGGAAAATACCGCTGTGTGGGAAGTGAGAGCTTTAAGAAGGATTATTTGACATCCACTTTATGAAGCAACTAAGAAATTAAAGATCTGTGATGCATTTCAACCAAATATTTGAAAACTAGGAAGCATGAAACCATGGCAATAGAAAGCTCCACTAACCTTTGAAAATTATATCTAGCAATTCTCTGCAGTAAATAGAGCACAATGTCAATAGAGCTTTTACATCCCAAATACCCCCCCCTTGCAGCCGAGAGGCTTTCGGCGCTGAGCAGGACCGTGCCTCTGAGCTGCATCCTCCGCTCCAGTCCTGCCATAGGTTTGTTTTAAATGAAACAGTGATGCTGGGCCAAATTAAAGTTCAGCAAAACGAAAGAGGGCTATAATTCAAAGGCAGTTCTGGTTAGAGTACTGCCCAAAGCAATATAATATAGAATGATTCTTCAGATTTCATTACTAGTGGAATATCCTGCCCAGTTTATAAATCTAGCTTGATTATTAATGTTTTTATTGTTCTCCATTAGCTGCTCTAACAAAGACAGCATAAAATAGCAGATGGAACGAAGCTTGACTTGAGTGGTTCCCTTGAATTTTAGTACGCTGCTTTTGAGATTTACTACTTTGCAGTTTGCACTGCTGCCTTTACAGTAAACCCCCCACAACCCCTCCTCACCGCAGTGCCCAGCATTCACAAATCGCATCTTTTTATGGCTGTTTGGGCTTGAGAGTCTCTGGGGTGGGAGCAGCAAAATCTTTATATACATTAGTAGTAACCGAGTAGTAAGAACTCTTACTTCGCTGGGCTTTGAACCGGGTCTGAAGGGAGGTCTACCTTCAAGTTTTATTTTTCAGGAGAGCTGGCGTGGTGGAGTCTGTGCACCAAAGGTGTTGACCTGGAGATCTGCTGGTTTGTAAAGGAGCTGGCTCTTAAACAGGCAGCTCCTGCCTGTTGGACTGTTACTGCCCGCTGTGGGTACGGCAGCTGTGCCTTGGGACACCAGGCAAAAGCTGTGGCTTTGGCAGCGATCGATGCCCAAAGCTCTGCAAGCTTGGCCCCAGGGGAGATGCTCTGCCCTGGCACTGGGGTTGCAGGATGGGAATTGGTGGTGGCATCACTAAGATGTCACTCGTGGAAATGGGCTCTGGTGTCAGTGGCCAAGGGAGTGCCAGGAAAGTTTGAGTTTGGTTGCAAGGGTGTGGGTACAAAAAACAAGTGTGAGCTGCTTTTTCTTGACTGTGTGGTCAGGGGTGAAAGGGAAGATCTGTGCGTGTCCTCCAGGCGTTTCTCCAGCTGGGGCTTGGCTTGCGTATGAGCCCCTCTCGGCCTCCCGCTCACAAAGCCGGTCTGTGTTGTTCCCAGAGGAGTTGCTCCCAGGGGATGGAGGCATTTGCATTCATCGGTGGAGACCACAGACCCACGTCCCCCTCCGCCACCATCCCAAGCGGCTCTTTGTTCAGGGCAAGACCCTCGCCTTTGTGGCAGCTTCTCATTTGAATGACAAGGATTCGCTTGTGGGGAGAGCAGGGGTGGCACAGAGCCCTTCCACGATGTGCCCTCCCGGCTGGCTGCTCTGGGCTGGGGACGACAAACAGAGGTTCCTCTGTGTCCCCGAGTCAGGGAGTGGAGGGGTAGGAGGAACAGCAGTTTCCCGAGTCTGTGCCCCTCGTCTCCCAGGTGCTGAATTTCAAAGCAGAAGCTGGCCCACGCCTGGGAAGGGTCTCCTTGCTGGTTTTGGGGTGGTTTTCCTGCCTGCAGCAGGGTAGGAGCATCCCACTGCTGTCACTGCCACATGCCTGTGTGTGGCCACTCATCCCGGTCCAGCTGCCCTCCTGCTCCCACCTGATCTGGGATCAGCCAGGAACTCTATGAAATTGATGCTTTTAAGCCCCTGGGGCCACGTACCCTGTCCCTGCATCCTGGTTCAAGGCTTACGGTAATTAGACCTGTTA
>NW_010264295.1:3490-9254 GCF_000690775.1 Eurypyga helias
AAATAGGCAGTTCCCTCTATCAGGAGAAACTACCAGACTTGTAACCTTCTACCTCTGCTGATGGGGAAATTAAAAATTGATAATCCCAGTTGGTGCTTCATTCAGCCTTCTAAAATGGCAAGTCTTTCAGGACAAGATGCTCAATAGATTCACTAAACAATAATGCATTCAGGCCAACGGCGTTGGAGAGAGGAGCTTTGCTTGGCCCCTCTGCCATTAAAGCACTTTATTTTCTTCCAGTGCAGAGCAGTGGCCATCCCAGGTCCATGAATTCCCTCCAAGAAAGTTAAGGTATGAGGTTAAAAAAAAGAAAAAAAGTGCTGCTGGTTACATTTTAAGGTACCTCTTGAAGCCAAAGCACAATGCAAACTAAATTGGCTTGACAAAAGTCTGGCTGGGAGCTTTCAAACAGACAGGCTCCTGTGAAAGCATTTAATCTGGTATTAAAGCCCTGGCTGGTTTGAACCACTACTTCCCTTTCAGATTTGAGCACCCCAGCCCTCCAGATACAGTAATGCAATTTCCTTTTGCGCTGGGCTGCTGTGTGAATTACCCAGGGTAGTTAAGCTAAATTACCCGCTTTAATGAGACTCTGCCTTCAGGAAGGGTTCAGAGCAGGTGGGTGAAACCCTGCTGTCACTGGGGACTTCCCCATGGCTGGGAATGGCGATGGGTGTGAGCTTGGCCTCCGTCTTCATCCTTGGGTGCTGCAGTGAAGCGTTGGGGGTAGAAAAAGTCCTGGCGTGTAGGACCCCCTGGGTGGACCCCGCTGTCCCTGGTGGCAGCGTGCAGGGGAGCTGCACCTCTGTACCCTCCTAACTCGCACAGAGGTGATGCGAAACGCAGCGGGTTCCCGTGCCCTGCCTGCCGTCAGACGGGATTCTCCTGCTTTGGTGTCCGGGTGTGACTCACGGCGGGACCACGCGCGTCAGCCCCGCCGAGGACATGGGTTGTCATGGGGGTGACGCGGGTGACGCCGTCACGAAACCAGGGGGTTGAGATGCCTCCGATGCGGTGCTTTGTCCCCACGGGTTCATTAGTGCCAGCGGCAGCTCGCTCTGACTCATCGCCGTGACCGCGCGCTAATTTCTCATTATTTACTCATTGGCAAAAGTGCTGCAGGAATGGGCTGTGCGGCTCCGGGAAAGGTCACGCTGTGGCTGAGGGAACCTTTATTTCTGGATGCTGTGGGAGCAGGCGTGTACCCGTCATGCGTCTCTGGTCCTAGCTGACTTCGTGGAGGGGACAACGTGGGAGGGAAAAGCCCTGGTGTCTCAGGTGTGAATCGCCAGCTGATGGTAAACCTGGGCCACTGCGTCACCACTCTTTAAAGTGTCTTATTCGGAGTAGAGCTGCACTGGAAAGCTGTGGATTTGCTTTCAAAATAACCCAAGATCTGACAAAACAGTTCTCAAAATGCTTTCTTTAATCAAAATCACTTTAAATGGGTAGATTTGGGAGTTTTTGGAAGCTCTTGCTGCTGTGCACGTGCAGCTGCCTGCGTCTTCTTTGTCCCAGATTTTTATGAGGATTGTCTGATTTCTGGGTCAGAGAATTAAGAGATTTGATGTTATATTAAAAAAAAACCCGCACCAAACCACATATGCAAAGTTAAATCCAGTGCAAAACAAAGCAGACGTGCGGGGGCGAGGGGAAGAAGCTGCTGAAGGACCAGAGAGTTTTAGACGAGCGCCACGAGAAACTGTCTTTGACAACAGGTTTGTTCAGAGGGAAGTCCTGCCGTGACTGGCGGGGAGTAAATGCTGATGTTCACCGAGGAGCGTGGTCTTCAGATGGGACTCTGGCAGTTTGATTAGCCATCGTGATTTAATAGGAAAGAACCCGATTAAATCTGAGGAATTTCCTGTGTCAGAATAAACCATGTGCACAGAAAATTGTTCTTCCAAGAAATCTGGAGATGATCTACAGCTCCTGGCCAGAGCAATCCAAATGCGATGATTTGGAAAGTGGCAATATATTCAGGACTTTTTATATTATTATTTCAAGAGGGAGTTCGCCTGTTGACTGTCAGTGCTCAGGCGGAGTTCTTCACACCAGCTGACATATTATTTCATCCTGACAATATTGATCTTTTGGGTGAACAAAAGCAATTTTACCTGTGTCGCAGGGTCCTTGCTTGAAGGTGATGGACACGTTTGGATTATATCATCTTGTCATTTAACAAACCCCAACGGGCACCTCCTGTGGTTCAGCTCCCGGCTGCTGAAGATCCCACTGCAGTCCAGGTGCTGCCGTCATGTCCTGGGTTTGCTCTGCAATTCGAGCGTGTCCTACGAGCCTGCTACGTGTGTCCTTCTACACGGCTGAAAGGTTCTCTCACCTACGCTACCGGCAGGAGATACGAGGTCTGGACTGCTTCACCCACAGGTCTGTCGTGATTTGCAGATGATGCCAGTCATGCGCCACGGCAGAGGCATTTAGCCACCATACAGCTTCCCCACGGCCTCCATCCCAAGCCACCCGGCTCTGGATTTTCCTATGTTTCCCACAAAACGACCCTTGCTGGAGATGGCAGATTACCAAGACATCAAAAGGAAATTTCATGGGCTGTTGCCAGACTTTGGGGATCTCGACGCCTAAGGCTTTTTTTGAGGCTGAGGAAGCAGATTTGAGAGCGTGGTTGGGACCAGCTGAACAGTTGAACCCTGGAAGGGATCTTAATGGGGTAAAAAGATGGAAAAGACTGGTGTGTGAGGAAGGGGTTCCCATGGGATCACTTCTGAGAGGAAAGACTGGAAACACTAATTTGAGGAACTTGATTGGCAGCTGTAGACTGTCCAAAATACTGCTTGTTCTCAGGCTGTGTATCAGTCAGCCCTCCATGAAGATTTGTGTTTTATCAGTGAGATGTTGTCATGTGCAGAAATACTACTGCTGATGTTGTGGCTGAAGTATTCTCAGTAGGTGGATTTTCGTGTTTCCCCTGGTTGAAGCTGTGACTCCCGGTGCCCTGAGCTGCTGGGCGGCTCTGCTGGGCTCCTCCGCAGCCACCCTGGGGGCAGTGCCTTCTCAAAGGCCAGCCGTCACCAAAACATAGAGGTCTGCTCGGCTGCAGGGTGTAACACAGAAAAATGCTACTTTTGTCCTACTGTAGCTCCTGGTAAGTTTGGTTACAGGATCCCAAGGAGCAAAAAGATACCGTGCCTGCTAGAGACAATCCCACTGGGACACCAGACCTAATTACTTTTAAGCTCTGGAACTGATGAATTCAGCCTTTGAGAAAGAGTGCCAGATCTCATTTATCACTGAGCAAGAGAGAAACAAAGCAGTCTCCCCTGTTTTTCTTGAGCCCACCATGAGGGATCACCTCTGGAGATATTACAACCACTCAGCGTTAGTTATGTCCTAGCTGCTGCTTGGCCGAGGTTGTGACTTTGACAAGGCATGTGGTGGGGCACATGGGGAGCTTCCACCAGCCCATAGGCTTGTTCCCACCTTGTTGATTCAGTTGATTCTGTTGTTGCTGCTCCTTCTTCATGCTCATAGTGTCCCTCCGGGACATCTGCCAACAGAAGGGCAGTCAGTGATGCTGCTCCAGAAGCATCTCTGCTTCTTTGATAAATTCTCAACATTAAATTGGCTTTTATTTTTCTTGTTTGTTCTCCATTTTGCTGCTGCTCATCAAATTCCCCTTGCTCTGTACCAAGCTATGCTGCGTCTACCTTTGCAACCTTCATGTCAGAGATGCATTTTTGTTCAAAAGCAAGAGGAAATTGGGTTCACAAAAGGGAAATCCCTCACAGATGCATTTGTGAAATGGCAACGTGTTTTATATAAAGGCGCAGCTAAAGAGAGGTAGGTGGTTTGGGACTTTTGCCACATTTTGTTTATGCTGCAGAAATGTATCCTCCAGGTCTGATCAATGAGACTCCGAAATGAGGAATAATCTTGCATGGCCTCAGTCGGCACTAAAGTGTACAGCAATCCAGTTCTTCCTCCTGGGCTGGATGCATGTCACATTTCATGACAGAATGACAGCCCCATCAGACAATCTGCTGCTGTTTTGGCATTTCTAATACACCTCGTGCTTTGGGACGCGCTCACTCAGAGTCCAGCAAGATCAGGATAATCTAGAGGAAAGGAGCTGTCGTGCCCCAGGGTCCCATATGGGTGGTGAACAGGACAACAGTGATTTGAGTAGTCTCCTACAAGCTTAACTGGGTTAAAAACTCCCCCGAGAAGAAACTAATATTCTCTTTCTTTGCCTAAACCCCAGAGCACCAAGTGCCTGACGCACCAGGCTCTGAGAGACAAGATGTAGTTGTTGATGAAGCAACTGCATCGCCCGCTGAAAGGTAACCTGAACTCTGAGCGCCAGGTCTCAGGCTTCCCCTCGTGATGGGTATCCGATCCAGCCTGGAGTTGGGTGGCTTTCGTAGGGTCCCATCCTTTGGCCCTCGCTGCAGCTCCGTGGGGTACAGCTCACAGGACTCCACGTGAGGGGTTGCTGGGTCAGTGCTTGGCAGTGTTACGGGTATCGTTGTTCTCCATCAAACTGTGGCAGTGTGGAAGGTCGTGTAGAAGAAGTGCTTGACGTGTTAGCTCAGGGCTGCTGTATGACTACGAATGCTGCTGTGTAGGTGCCGGTGGCAGTTTGTGTGTGGTTAGGCTGCACCTCCGCGGGGTCCTGGCAGCACTGAGTCCTGTTGCTGCTTGTGACGCTGCTGGGATCCAGAGGCGTTGGGCACCCATGGGAACTGGGCCTGCCCTGGCTGCAGGTGCAGGATGGAGGTCTCCCAGGCAATGCTCTGGAGTGATTTCTGCCTTCTGGGTGCTTACAGGTCTGCTGGCTGACTCCTGGGTTGGAGGAGGTGTTTGCCCCATGGGTCTGCTCTGCAAAGCCCGTCTGATGAGCTGGGCCAGTTCTTTTCATCCAGATTTCTGGTGCTGGGGACTTTACTTCCCTGGTGTCTCTCCTTCCAGCTAAGACTTTCCCTGTGCCAGGGTTTGCCAGGAGTCCACAGCATCCTGCCAACTAAGCCATTTCCCCAGCGGAGCAGTTCTACCTGTCGCTGTTGAGATGGACACGACACACACGGAATTGTGCACCAAAGCCAAAGGCCAAAAAGGACCCTTTATTGTTTACACAAGCCCGTTTTATATCTTTCTTAAGAATGTGTGTCCATACATGATTGGTTCACTCAAAAGACCAACAGTGCATGGTTGGATGACTTCTTCTTTGTTACATCTTCGATAAACTTCTACTTGCAGAGGCAGTTCCTTGATCTTGTTTACTCAGTTCTTCTTGGGACTTTCTGGACTCCTTAAGGGTACACAGGTATATGCTCAAGGTTAATGTTAAGCTTACATTCCGATCCCTCGGACCAGCCGAGGTGTCCCACATCTACCCCCCTTTGCTCTCTGCAAGTCCAGCTTCAAATAACGCCTTGGGCGTTGTGGGTTCGTGCTCCCTGCCTGGGCTGCACGCCGGGATGCAGAGGTTGGAGGAGAGATGGGTGATGGTGGGTACCTGCCCACCCAGCCTGGGGGGGCTCCCCTGCCCCCACCACAGGAAGCCCGGTCCCCTCCCGCATCACCTGGGCATTAACAGAGCTGTTGCCTTCCTGAGCGAAGGGGTTTCTGCAAAAGCCTTGGGGGCCCAGAACGGAGCTCTCCCCTCTGCCAGCCTTTGCTCGCCGTGGCGATGCACATCTCGGGGTCCTGTTCCGCGGGCAGAGCCTCGGGGCCGGGGTTTGGGGTGAGAAGGGGCCGCGCAGCCCCCGGGACCGGGCAGCGCGGCGCG
>NW_010264296.1:0-12976 GCF_000690775.1 Eurypyga helias
GGTGGGGAGGGGGGAGGAGGGGGGGAAACAAAACCAAAAAGAAGTCATTTTTTTGACAGTGTTCTACTACAGTTCTACCTAAAAAGAACCCACACGTCACAGAAACTTTCAGACCACTGGTTAATATTTGACAAATTTGCTGAGAGCTGAAAACAGCTTCTTATATGGAAATATGGAACAATGTTTATAATAGACAGTGCTGCCAGCCTCACTTCTACTTAATTTATCTGAATAATAATCCAAAGAGGAAACACACAGCCTCACCACTGCCTTCACAGCACATGTTAATATTACTGCTGAAATGCAAATCTACAGAGAATTAAATGCTGTGTTGTTGTAATATTTTAGTTTTCTCCAGCCTTGATTCCATTGTTTCATTGGATAAAAGGAATACATCCATGTAGGAGTAGAGTGCCTGAGAAGACTGTATAAATAACATGCTTTCTCTAAAGCAGAGATGTAGCCAAATTAAAGAACGGTGGACTCGCATTTCTGTTTTGTGGGTGTAAATTAACACTTTTTGTTGTTGTTAGCTTCTCTGGCATTGTTGCACATGAAAGAGTAATTAGCATTTTTAAATTGCTGGAGGTTATGGGTTCACTTTAGATTTAATTCAATTAAACTGCATCACATGCTATTGGTTGAAAGTAATGTATTGAACTGATGCATGCTGTAACTTTTCCCTTTCTTAGCATTTGTAGGTCAGACTGCAGATGCTGCTACTGGAACTGCTTCAATAATTGTCAACAGTGAAGGTACATATTTCTGCTCTAAATTGTCCTCTTTGTTCTGCCTCTACAGCCATAAAAGAAACCTTTGCCTTGTCACTGTTAATTGTGGAATTATTTTTTTACACCTTTCTTTTTTTTTCATGATCTTATTCACCCTTCGTTGCACTTCCTTTTACTACAGGCAGTGTTGTAGGATGAGGTGCCTAAAAGAGGCAGAATCAGACGCTTAGATTAGCAGTGTGATAGCCGTAATTCAATCAGTCAGCTGATTACCTAGTTTTACACTGGCCAGAACACACAGTGTAGCAGAAGGTTAAAGCTCTGCTTCTCCATCACCGCTTACTTAGCACGTTTACTATGAGGAAAGGGTTTGCGTCCTCAGCGCACTGAGTCATTGTGCCCTGAATCAGGAATTGTCCTTAGTATAAGTAGAAATATTTATGTTGATTTTGTAATATTACCACAATTCTTGATCCCAAATTGCTTCTGCAGTGATGAATTCACAGTGAAATGGCATGTTTGTTTTTTCTGTGTTAATTTTCCTTCGCCTTTGCTCTCATATTCCAGGAGAAGAAAAGAAGGTTTGGCTTGTTTTCATGTTCTTCTTCAAGTTTGCTAAATTATCCTCTGAAAACTTTGTTTATCTTTTCCTCAAGCAAGTTGTGCTATTGAGAGCTCTTATGAGAAGTACGTGTGTTTGGATCAAAGTTTAGAGCTCGGGACCAATAATGTTTATGCAAACATAACAAATTAAGTGTGATTGGATTAGTTCACTTCTGGTGCAGCTAAGAGTCTTCATTTGAACAGTTACCACAGCTTAGCTGACACATCAATTTAACAAGCTCCGATGCAATCCGATGGTAGTACGTTGGGCTGCAACTCAAAATGGGAAAGGAAACATGACTGTTCACTCCAGGAGCAAACCTGGGAAGGAACTGTGACTAAAGACAAGTCTACACAGGAACGTTCAGGAAAATTAGGCAAATTAGTTGGAGATGTGAGTTTAATTTTCCCTAAGTAAGAATAATCAAAACCATGCATGACAGCTCTAATTCTGAAATAAGGTGGCTCCAATGCATTGAATAAACTGGACACCTGCCTCTTACTTCCACCTTCTTCTCTTGGCTTGGGTCAGCAGGTAAATCAGTTCCTAAGATGAAAACAAGTCTTAGGAGCTGCTTCTTTATGCCCCATACAGTCACTACTCTGGCCATTGTAAATGGGAGAGACAGTCAGAATCCAGTAGCATGCTCCCAGGCCTCACTGTTTTGTACATGTAACCGTGTTTTGGACTAGGTTTGCTGTGCAGAACAGTTGAGTAAGAAGCAGTCTTGTTTCTTCTCAGTTCATATGCATGGCCAACTAAGAGGAACATGGTCTAAACTTGCATGAACAGAGGATGACCTGTTAAATCTGTAACACCATGAATTTTTCTAAAAGAAAAGGAACAAAACCATCTTGTAGACCTAAAACCTTTATATGCACCAGTAAAGGGAAAGCAATTGTTCAGTGCCATGATGTTCACAGTTCCACTTACATGTTCGTGTCAGTGGGAATGGTCTCTGATAGTCTTGTGATTCACGTAGTGGGCTGAATAATGCATAATGTCGTGCAGTTGGTTCCCTTCAGAAACTAAAAAATCCTAAATGAAGTTACCGCTGACCTCAGATTTTATTTAGAATCTAGTGGAAGAGCAAACCTGGTCAGAACTATGCTATAAAGCAAACAGATGCACAGAATTGGTAATGGTTCTGGTTGTTACTTCTCTCTAAAACCATCTGGCGCCTGAATTGAGTAAATTGCAATAAAATAGCAGTACTTATGTGCTTTGCTGTTGCAAGAGACACTATTTTTTTCCCCTGTAGAAACCTGGCTGATTTGACCTAAACAGGTTTTACAGCACTTTTCAAAGGGCTTGTCTACACATGCTTTATACCACAGTAGTTATGCTGGCATAGCTGAAACACCACAGCATTCAATGCACTGATGTAAAGCAGTGTCTGCTAGTTTAAATTATACCTATAAGGGAAGATTTGAAGTTGGGGGTGGTGATGTGTTTTGTGTTAAGATGAGGGGCAAATAAAAACCATAGGTATCATCTCTTTAAATTGCCAAGTTTTTGCTGTATTTTCACACACCTAACCTGCACTTCATCTTACCAGTTCTTCACAAGTACCAGTACTTGGGAAAAACACCAACTCCAGTCAGCTGAGTAAAATCGCAGTCAGAAGAAGAGATGCTCAAGTAGAAGGAGCAGGCTATGATGAATGAGTGAAGGCAGAGGAAAAGAAAGCTCTAGAGAGCAGAGTCAGAAGAGGCTCTAAACTAAACTTTCCCTGACGTTACCCGTGTGTCTAGCTCGTGTTGCTGAATTTCTGGGAGGATTTATACTGGTTACTGAATTGCACAACTGTAACTTATCCACTATTGTAAATTGCACAGCACTAAAGATTTGAAAATTATCAGGCGTATTTGATATTCTCAAAGTTGCATGGTAATCTGCGACAATACAGTACAGTTTCAATAAAAGATAGGGAGGTTAAATCCCTGCTTAAAAGCAAACCAGGGGAGAGATGTTTAACAAGTTTGTAGTGCTGCACTGGCAAACGTGCAGCCCAGAGACACTGCAGAGGTTCCCTCTGGGCTGGTCTCAGAAATCTGTGCAGAAATCTTTTTCTGGAACCTCGTGGTCTTTCCAGTTGTTCTCATTTATACAACTGCCTCTTCACATAGGTTTTGGCCAAGCACAGGCTTCAGTTTACCAGGATCCTGTACACTGTGACCCTCTACTTTCTCTCTTAAAGCAAAAAGCTGGTACATCCACCTGCTTTTCTTAACAGGTTTTCTTTGAGGTGCATCGCACCACTTTGAACCCCAGCTTTTGTACCTCCTTTCAGCCTGCCTTACTCCACTAGTTCCATCACTTAGCACACCTTCTGTTAACAGTGTGCTATGGAATGGTAAGAACTTCGTCAAGTGATGTACTTTTACACACACATAGAGGGAGGAAATCCTCTTTATGGATAGTTTTTTACATGATGACCTGTGAAGTTCATGGCAGCTTTGTCCGTATCTTGTACTGACTGCTGACAGCACCAGTAAGCTGACCTGACTGTACCAGTAGTTTGAACCAGTCTGACAGCTTCCGTGTTCATAGCAAAAATTCAGTGGAGGGACAACAGAGGTTGGCAGGTCATGATTAAAGTGCTCTTGATTATTGCAAGTTAGGGCTTAGAACTCACCTAACACAGAACACTGGGAGATAACCCTCACTCGAGATAGGCGTTGTGCTGACTTTGCGATAAAGTTATTAATCATTCATGAACAGTGAATAGGCATTATTTTGTAAGTGAGTGTACCTTCAATACCAGAGCACTGCTAGTATAAAAACATTCAAAATATATATTTAGATAAGGCTAAATAAACAAAGCAAACTTAGAATACACATGCCAGCTTGTTTGTATTTTACTTTCCAAAGAGAAAATCTTTGTTCTCAATCTTCAAGGTTATGAAGAAATGTCACCTGAATTTTTATAGAATTTCTGCCTGTTGTCATTCATCATGAACTTGAATGTTGTGTGCACAAGACTATTCAGTGCTCCTACCAAGCAATTGCATAGAAATTACGATACCATGACACACCCAAAACTTGCCCTCAAATTCATGAACTGTGTGATTTGGCAGCAATGATTTTTCTTGTGACACTCTTTTCTGCTCACAAATACAGTCTCTTTTCCTTATGAATTATTATGCAGAAGCTCTGCTTCTGTTGTTACAATTGCATTGGTGGAGATTCTGCTGAATTCTAAGCACTACTGATGGCTTTTAGGCTCATCATCCCATTATAAAAAGTGAGGGTTGTTGCACTGTGGTGTTTGCTGGTTTGCCTTTGATTTTTCCACTGGCACTTCTCATCTGGTGGCATCTATAAAATGACACTTGTAAAAAAATCTAGCTTGAGCTACCCATCTTTCTAAGAATCGACAGTAGCAGGTTTAGAAGACCAACTGAGGACAGTATTTACATATGCAGCCTTCACACTGCTTTAAGTACTGGTTGAACCCAATCCCCATCTGGTGTATGCTTGCACGAGTTTATCGGCTTCATTCAGCTGTTCTAGCGTACAGCAACTGTGAATGTGGCCCTTAATATTTTAGCTGATGTCTGCAAAACTTAAAATCATATAGATGGTCCCATCGAAACTGAGAATTTTTAGTGTAAGCAAGCGTATATTAGAATTAACTGTAATGCAGTAAGTATATTTTTCTCATTTTTAGTGTGGGCAACGTTTTACCTCACTTGAGGCCTTTCAAAGTTAGGTGTGCAGCTTAAGGCTTCACATAGAATTAACAGGTTCATAGGCATTTCCGGACAACAGTTTATCTCCTCCTCAAACAGATATCTAAGATATGTAAGAGTAAAAAAACCTCTGGAAATACTTGTCTCTCCTCCTTGTTGAAGGAACCTAGAAATTAATTTTCTTAGAATTTTCTAGAATGTAGAATTTTTTTGGAAAACTTTAGAAATTAGTTGGACAAGATGAATCCCACCCCTCTGCCATCTGTCTTTAACTCTGTTGTCCCTGGTGCTGATTTCCCATCTGATTTCCTTGGCAAGAAATAATTGCTTGCAACAAAATTGTTTCTGGTAATACAAAATTCTGATATTAATTGTGAGTGCATGGGTCCAGATTCTGCTTTCGTGCACGCTTGTGTAACTTTGTGGTGACTGCTGTCATTCACAGTTAGTGAGCTCTATGTAGCTAACAACAGTATGTGGCTTTTTCTCCAAAGCTTGGGTTAAGCCCGCCTGGGCTTAGACTGCAGTAGGTACTGCATCTCCCTGTCAGGTTTGAAAGCAGACTTTGAGTCTCTGACCTTTTGGAGTTACAGAGAAAAGCTTCTGACTGGGATCCAGTGCAGTATGGTCTACCTGGAATTTGTACATATGGGTTTAAGCAAACAGCCTTACTTATCGCCTTGGGCCATTAGCTCTGAAGTCTAATAATAATATACATGTCAGTACAGCTAAATAGTTCAGCAAGATAATGCAGCAAGACATGTGGATAGAGTCTGAGATTCTAGGTAGCACACAGTCCAGGCAGAAATTAAATATATTTTTGTTCTGCTGAGTCCCTGCCTTTTACTGTTTGCACTGCTGCACCCTGTAAGCTTTAAGAATAGCTTGGCAAAATAGGTGCAATTTGGTTTTGAATGTTTCCTCAACAGGATTCAGATATCTGTGATAGCATTTACTTGTTGCAGAAGGTTTTTTCGGGATGCCCATCATTGTCTGTTGAAAAGCAGGGCGTTGTCTTTAAATGCTGAGGTTTTGCTTTTCGTATGCAGCTGTTCTGTACCAAACCATTGACAGCAGAATTGCTTTGGAAAGCTTGGGCCCCTCCCTCTGAGATCACTATATTATTCTTTCCATTGTCCTGCTTTCTTTTCAGAACGTATTTAGGGAGACAAGCTTTGCACGTTTCTTATTCAAAGGACTTTGAAGTCACATTCAACAAAAATAATGTATTTAAAAACATAAATATTTATTCACGGTGTAATTCAGTTCATTACAGAATTGGTAGCCTTTAATGATTGGCAGTCGTTAAAGGAATCTTCAGCGGGGGCGGGCTGAGCCTGTAAATCAAGGAACAACTGACTTATTGAATTTAATACCTGAGTGATTAATAATAAATTTTAATTTGAAGGCACCCATGCCTGAAGGTCTCTAGGTGTTGTAACAGATATTAACAAAAGAAAGAATGAAAGAAAGGAACTGCAGTAAATGAAGGCAACTTGCACATCTGAAGAAAAAGAAAAGAATATTTGGAACCTGTGTAAATGAACCTCCTCACCTAACTGTAAAACAAACTACAAGAATGTAAAGGATCTTAGATGTGCTTTGAGATACTGCCGTGCTTTCCACACGTATCGCTTTGCTTCAACCGTTTTACTGGTCAGCTTTAAGTGCAGAAAAATCTGGCACCCACCTTCTTAACTCACTTCTGATAAAGCTTTCCTTAGACACAAGCATTGCTTTTCCTAGTTTTGGTGGCAAGCTGATTCTGCTTTTCATGATGGCCCTAACTTGAAGTGTGGCAGGTAAATGGAGCAAGCCTGTTTCAGAAATCTAAACAACAGGCATAATTTTTATAGCTGGGTGAACTATTCTCTTTTTCCAGCTGATGGGAAAATTAAAATGTTTATGGCATTTTCGCATACGAACTCAATCACAATGATGTTTTTTTCTTCAAGTGCTACTGGAATATTTTAGGAAAATGCAAGTACCAGCCTCAATGTATGTCCTCCATCTCCCCTGTGACTAGTACAGTGCTGCTTTAGAGTTCAAAGAAAACACCAAAATAAGACTGGGGAAAGGCCATACATGAGTTTTCCCAAAGAAATATATACTATGTTTGTTGTTCAGTGTAGCATTCAATACTCCATTGATCTTTCTGATTATCTTCTGAAACCCTTGTATATTTGAAAATGCCAGCGATACATACATTTCTAGTGGGTTTTTTTTGGAAAGGAAATTGAAATCCTCATCTGAAATGTATTGTAGAAAATCAAGGAACTGTTTTATGTACTTTATTGCAAAAATTAATGTAAAAAACCCACAATATCTTCTCTTTAGGACAAAATGTTATTGTCATAGTCCCAGGAGCCAACCTGCTTTTAAATTTTGAAGACCTGAAGAGTGCTTCTGATGTCATCTGTCAAGCCAAAGTGGTCGTTTGCCAGCTAGAAATAACCCCTGCTGTTTCTCTTGAAGCTCTGAAAATGGCACGTGCCAGTGGAGGTAATTTAACATAAGCCATTCTGTCTCCCTCATTTGTGTCGCATGAAAAATACTCTTTATCTTGCTTTCTAAATAAAGATCCCTTGGTCTATTCTAGTTTCTGTCATACTAGTTTTATTTAGAAATGAAACAATAGCCAGCAAATTCATGCTATGCTAATGAAAACTGAATTCAGTTTGAAAATTTTGCAGCGTTTACCTTGAATGGCAAATCAGCCTGTACCCTTACAATCTCCCCGCGTATGCCTGGTGCTGCCTTCCCCCTGATTTGCATGCTGTGACTAAATGCGGTGTAATGTTGTTAGGTCAGGAACTCTGGGCCTGACTCTGGTATTATTCCAGGGCAGAACGGGCATAATGAATGCAAGTCAGTAAAGCTCCACACACAATAAAGTGAATGATATGACCTCAAAAACAGATTTAAGCCCTTGTTCACCCAGCATAGCAGTAGGTATGGCTGTGGTTTTCTATATAGTAGTTAACATCCTTAAAGTAAAAAATAAAAATGCTTTTTCTTCTCAACCAAAATTCTTCGTGTGTGACATGGCATGCTGCCATTGACAAGACAGTCCTAGTCTGTGAAATGATTAGTGAATTGTTACTGTGCTGTAATTTAATTGTAGGCCAGTGTTCCTTCAGCGTAGCATATGCCTACATAAAGGCTGCCGTTTTGCTTGAACAGGATGGGGTTTCACTACCGACTTGATGGTTTTGTGTTTAAGTGCCTGTAACGCTTTTGCTTACTCAAACACAATTAGCACTGAATTTGAACACTAAGTAAATAATTATGCGAGTGAGGCATCTATATGAGATTAAAAATATTGTTGTCGTCTCTCTGGAAGATCACGCTGGGAGGGGAGAGCTCACAGTATGGTCAGTCAGGCAGCAGGTCCGGCATGGAGCTGTGACCAGAACTGTCTGGTTCCTTGCAGCTGGGCCCAGGTTTGCTCCAGTACCTCACAGCACTTGGGTATCGTTGGCTCTTCAGTCCTTCTGCACCGCAATCTGTCCTGCACCTGCTGTGAGCACTGGTGTTCACACACGAGTGAAGTTGTCAGCTGTAGCAGCACTCTGTGCATCCTGTTCCTGCACTTTGTGCTGATTTAAGCACAACGTTAAGGTGCGGGGCTGGGAGAGAGTGGCACTGAAACCGTGGTGGTAATAGTCATAAGCTCTATGAACAGAACTGTATGTGGGGAAAAATTATTTTGACTTTGTTTGAAATGTCAAAACTGGGTTCATGCAAATCTAAAGAAAAATTAAAAACTTTAGAAAACTGAATAACACCTGGAATGCTTAAAATACAGCAGGGGAGCAGAGTTTACTATATATTTTTCATTATGTTTTGTGAAAATGGATAAAAGCATTCTTAATCTAGGGATTAATGAACTATAGTTGAGTCATGAGACAATCTCCGTGACTTACTTTATCTGCTTCTAACTGTGCATAGTTTTGGTAAGATGCTTCACACTTTGTCACCCTCATACGGCAAGATGCCAGCCTGTGACAGAAGAAAAGATAGGAGTTTTTTAAAGGCAATTAAAAAAAATCAAAACCTGATACAGAGAGCAGACATGCAAGCATTTAGCAACTGCAGACAGCACAGTATATCGAGAAAAGATAGTAGTTAACTGTGGGCCAGCTATAGTTCTGCGCTGTCAGTCTGCTGTCGTACAGCTCTCGTATCAGGAAAGCTTTGGTTGCTTCTGCTTCAAAGCAATAGGCTACACATGTTCAAATGTCATGTGCAGTCAAATCTGAGTAAACAGCTGAGTTTGTAGCACTGTAAAAATCTATCCTTAGCCAACTGTAAATTGTTAATGCAATTTCCCTTCTTTTAGCCTGCAATACCCTCATGTATAATGCAGTACTGCGTGTTAGGATGTGCACTAGACTATTTTCGTTTAAAACAGATGCATACCCAGATGCCTCAAACCTCTGTTTCAAGGGTTTCTTGCTTGTTTTTCTTCATTCTTACTGAAAGAAATAAACAATAGATGGAGAAAAAATGTGGACACACAGGCAAGAACCCTTTGCTTCTTTTCAGTGAACATCACCTGGGGCCTGTAACCTAGAGAAGGACATCTCATGTTCCAACATCCCCTCGTTGGGGCACTGCTTATTGAAGATCTTGTGACAGTACTGTGAAGATGGAAGGGAAGGAGGGAGGGAATGAAGGAGGGGGGGTTGGTTGTGGGTAATTATATGAAGTCGGTATAAATTGTCGTGGAAATCTGACAAGAAAATTCTAGGTTTTTAATCACCATGTGTTGTGAAGCTGCTTCTGCTTCCAAGAGGGGTCCGCTTCATTGATGGGCAGAATGTTATTATATACCAAAGCCTTTAAAGCAGTTTTTGGGCCTCTGTAATGACAGACTCCATTAAACATGGCTGATAATTTCCCACCTATTAATACTGTAGTAAAGAATGGGCTGGAAGCAGCCTCGGTTGTTAAGGTTCCATGTCACTTGCAAGTAAAGGATCTATTTTTCAGGTCCTTCAACTTTTTAATCTTGGGCTGCAATTTTTCACATCAGCTGTTTGTCTGTGGTTAAACTCTTTGTAATTTCTGCCAAAGCATAGTGGCTGCAGAAAGCAGGCAATGGAAAATGCCTCCTACCCTACCCCCTTTTAAATTATGAATACTGGCTACCTTCAAATTTACTTAGGACTTGATAGCAAGGGAGCTTTCTTTTAAAATATAAGCCTTTAAAACAATATGGAAATCTGCCTAGTTTTACTGTATTATCTATCTGCCTTTGGAAAATAACTACCTTTCACATAGATTTGAGGAGAATTTTTAGAGCTTCACAGCTAGCTTCCCCTGAGAGTCTGTCCACACAGGCGGTTGTCCATTTGGGCAGCACAACTTTCAGTGTAATTCCTGAATCTGGTTTTAGGCAACTTCTTTTATACTGTTAAAGATCTCTTGTAGGCCCAGGAAATGCAGAGCAGGAACTTGCATGACTTGAATACAGAAGAGAATGCTGGGGAGGGAGAGTAGATTTCAGACAGGGAAGTGTAGGAGGGATTTGCTTGATTTTGGAATGGCAGAGGAAGAAAGAAGAGGGAAGGTGAAAGGGGAAAAAAATTGGAACAGAGAGTAGGATTTGTTGAATAGAGATTGGAATATGGTGGTAGCATCAGAGTGGTAACTTCGGCTGTGGGTACTGGAAGTGAGAGAAAGAAAACTTAGGAGAGGGGACATAAAGAGATACGATGTGATGAAAGTTGAGTGAAATGGGTTACTATTTAATAATGTCTATGCAAGGAGGCATAAAGAATGGAAACGAGGTAAGGAGAATGGATCTTGGCAAAGGGAGAGGAAGAATTGGGGCAGAAAATAATTTTGTGTTCCTCAGGGAGACCAAACAGATTACCCTGTCCACAACCTGAAAGAGAATCTTAGGATTCCTCTATCTCCCCCCTCCTCATCAGATATTAAATAAGGGAGCAAACTAACAGTCATGTATTACACCCTGTTCATGATGCGTCTGTATTACTTAAAACCCAAGTTGGAACACTTCCAGTGCTGCTCCTGACCTGTGTACCTGTGGGTATGATCCCTCATGACGGAGTTGGCTTTCCAGTGTATGCTGTTAGTTTTACCTAGGAAAGTATACCTTAAAGATTTGTGTTTAAAAATACTTCATTAGGGTTGCGATTCAGAAAATAGGAAATGCAAGAGTTAAGCTCGCCTGTGAAACCTTAATTTGTCTCCTTCCTGCATATGTATTATGTTGCAGTCTTTAATTATGTGATCACATGCTGTTTTTCAGTGGTATGTGATCATATAATTAAAGAGTTTATTATAATACGTACTGTATTGTAATAATATAAGGGAGCCAAATTAAGATTTCATTGGAAATCCTAATCCTGGTATTTTCCGACTTCTGAGTAAATGTCTGTCGCTTTAATACTCTTTTTAACGAGGCAAGTAGGGAAGCATGATAAAGTTGTACAGTCAAAGGCTAAAACTTTTAGAGTGTTAATCAAAAAGGTTATCTTCTAAGCTTCCCAGTACTCAGATTTCAGAAATCTCTGCATCTTTCTCTTTTAGGGCATTTACTGGGATTCAGAAGTGTTCAGAGTATCTGGATATGATGTGCTGTAGCTTAGAGTCTAAATATGTGTTTAGGACTGAAAATTTAGGCATCCCAGTTGCAAGATTTGATCACTTACTATAACAAATATTTCTCAAGTAAGAGAGTGTGCTTTATATAAAAATGATGGCCTTGTGGTTAAGACATAGAAGTATTAATCATAAAATTGGCAAAGTGAGAAATCAAATCTGCAGACTTCCTGTGTTAACAGTGAGTAAGTCACTTAAACTGTCCTCATGACAAACCTTTTCTGCTGTTACATGGGGCCTTAGGCTACAGTTTAAAGCTAGGTTAACTAACATATTCTACCACATGGTAAGTTCAGGTCTAGCTCTGCCAGATAGCATATTAAAAATATACAGTGCCTTGCCTACACTACAGTTTTATAATGGGGCAGTTTGAACAAGTTAGGTAACACATTCAGAAGCACGTTTAACTCCTTGTCTGGACATGCCCTTCATTACTCCATACCCCTGTTTTTTCATGTACAGAACGCAGATAACAACACTGAAAAAAATCTAGAACAAAATCAGGTCTTGTAAAACTCTTTAAAATCCTGGAAGAAGCGTCATCAGTTTAACAAATTACATTACTGTTGAAAGCTTTTTTCTCTTTTTTAAATATATTTAATAATTTCTTGGTTATTTTTTTCTGTTCCCATCATGACAGGTGCCTGCACATGAAATAAAAGAGAACTTTAATATAAAAACCAACTTTTAGCAGTTCTATGAAATAAGTATACAGAAACTGAGAGCCGTTTGTGTGTTAATACTAAGCACTGGGGACTATGAATTAACAACCATAGTATTTCAGGTGATGGTTTATAAATCTAAAACACTGGCAATATAGACATTTTCTTTTTTTTTTTTTTTTGTGTTCCAGTTAAGACTTTATTTAATCCAGCTCCAGCCCTTGCGGACTTAGATCCACAATTTTATACCCATTCTGACATCTTCTGCTGCAATGAAACTGAGGTAATGGTCATATGTCCTGTTAAACAAGGAGTCTTTAAGCAGTAAAATTTCAGAGGGATTCTGTTCTCAGAAGTGCAGCACAAGGAGCAGGGAAACAGAGTCATGCTCCTCATACATAGGACTTTTTGGAGGTGAAAAGTTTGATCCCTGGCCTAACGAGCAAAGAGGAGCATCCTAGAAAACCTTTAGATTGCACTCAAAATTAAAGTAATTGTTTGCAGTGGGAAAGTTGTGTCCAGCCATCCTTACAAGTAGATGAGGAAAACAAATCCGTAAAAGAACACTTTTAAAATGTTATCACTGAGTGGTAAATATTAAAATAGATCCTCGTCCTTGTTCTGCGCTCCCTTGATATGATTAGCAGGAAT
>NW_010264296.1:13007-48667 GCF_000690775.1 Eurypyga helias
TGACAGTTTTAAACTCGCTTGCCAAGAGGTGATGCACGCATGCTGCACTTGATGGTAAATAGTAGCTTCAGATGCCTATTCCTGTCAGATCTGCTTTCTGTGAATCCCATTCTCTGGCCATTCAACTGTATGTTTTCCCTTTCCGTTTTTTTTTTCTCCTTTCCTTCTCTTTTCTAATCCAAGTGTGTTATTTCTCTCAAAGAAGATTATTTTTGGCACAAGAGACGAATTAAGCTTGTCTCGTAAGGCCTTTGTTTAAATTTCCTATTTATTAGCATTATTCACGCTGTATTCCTTCCCGTCACCAACCTAGTGAATAGGAGCCATACCTTGATCATATTTAAAGTTATCTGCAACAAGCATGATTTCTGCAATGAACATGATACCTTTGGGTGAGAAGAGAGGGAAGAGCTAAGAGAAAAGCGTGGCCCTGCGCACGTACAGGACTTCTTGTCTGATGACAATGTTTGTCAGAGGATGTTCTTCAAGGCTCAGTTACCCTCTTGAAATTTCTGTTAGAACCCATCACAAACCATATGAGAAGTTCTCAGTTCACAAGTCTTCTAGCATTTGGGGGTGGGTCTAAGTAACCCTTACAGACATCTGAATTTTATTCTGGGATGTTTCAGTATGTGCCTGCCAAATTCAGATACTCTGGAGCATTCAGGAATTAGCGAAGTAGCAAGGTGGGAGGCTCCACAGTTCCTCGGGTCTCTGCAAGGCAGAGTTTCCAGTGCAACTGGCAGTGACCCCGTTTGTGGCTCATTGTCCAGCAGCTATCAGAACTCAATTGTATGGGATGAAGAGAATGCTAAGGCAATGTATTTATTCTTGTTCAGGGGACTTGCAGGACACCCATATGGTGTTTTCTTTGCGCTCTCAGAAGGCACTTACACCTGGACTGTGCCCCTGGATTGGCTAAACAGTGCAACGGTGCACGTTTTGGGCTGAGAACACCCAAACTCTCTCACCAATTTAGTAAATGTCATGCGTTGTTTTCTTTTCTCATAATGTCACTAGTTACTTCTTTTTTTTCCCTGTGAAAACTTATCCCCCATATGTTAGAAACGAAACTTTGTTTTTCATTACTTGTCTATTCCTGACTCTTCTCTCATTGCTCTTTGCAACACACATGTTAAAGTTTTCCCTTTGTTACACTTTATTGCTAGAGGACAGTCTTGAAAGAGTCATTCTTTGAGATGTCGAGCTTGCTGGAGCCAGGGTGTATTATTATTACCACCGCATGCAGAAAAGAAAATTACTTCTATTTGGAGAACAAGAAATTCAGGTGTATAATTATAATAGATCCCTGCTCACTCATCTACATTTCCTGCAGAGCTGGGGGTACAGTTTGCATTCTTTTCTGCTAATTTCTTTTAAAAATTATTTGCCGTTTGAAGATACCTGGGATCACTGTATGCAGAGTCAGGCACAGAAATACGGGCTGTACTGTTGAGGAGGCTTATCTCTTCTGAATTGATGGGAATGGTAGACCTATGGAAGTTCTGGCCAGCCATATCATGGGAGCACAGATCCAAGTATGGGACTCCTGTAGCATTATTCTGAGAATAGGAATAGCACATAATACCCTTGCTTTTAACAATGACCTTACCATACTTCGCAATGAAATCAATGACATTGGCACAACTCTAATAGTCAATTATGTTTGATTTCATCCTCTCTGTGTGTCTGATTTGTTATTGATTTTCAGGGATGAATTATTGCCATTGCTCCTTTCTTTTTGCTGAGAAAAGAGGAAAAATGAAGCATTTGTTTTTCTTATGTCACAAGTTTGAAAGTTGTTTTTTTTAGTAATTGTTATATATTCATATGCCATCTGTTTTCTGTTTTCTTTCATGACTTTCTTTAATTTCAGATCCTTGTAATGCATGCACTTGAGAAGTTGGATATAGAGAAATGTTTACATACCCAAATAAAGGTTACCAGTCACATCTCTGTATGGCACTTAAAAGCAATAAGTCAATTCTACAAATCTTAAAGATAATTATAATTTTTTAAGCTTCATCCATTCCATCAACTACATCTGCATTTCCTTCATCTTCTTAAATCAAGAAGTACCTCAGACTTTGATGATCCAAAATATATATTGGGAAAAGATCTTTCTATACATTTATTTACCTCGGTAACTGCTAGCAGTCACAGCCAGAAAAGAGCAACTGGATAAAATGGACCTTTGCTCTAAGCCACTATGGCCACTCTTATTTTCTGATTTTTTCTTAGTATTATTCTTCTTTATGGCCAAATTTATTGCATGTGCTGCTTACAACTGCCTTCCTGAGATGTTCTGCTCCAGCTCCGTTGCCCCTCCTACTTGGTATTTATAAGACTCAACTAACTTCCTTTTAGCCAAAATTCTGTTTATGTTCCAGCCTTACCCCTTTAAGGATCTTTTCTTTTTTATTTGGGATTTTTAGGTACTACCAGAAAAGAAGCTTATTTACTAAGTCTTTTAAATAGTTAATAAAAGGTGTTGGGTTTAAAGATGAACTCTTTAGAGCTATCCAGTTCAACTGCTTCTAAAACATTCATTTTAACACAGATGTCTATGCAAAGACAAGATTAAATTTATACTCTTTTTTTTTTTTTTGCTTGGCTTGGCTTTCTTAGTCATTTAAATTTACAAGTGTTTATCACACAGTTTTACCAGAATGTCCTTATCTTTCTTCTTCACCAAGAAGTACCTTTAAATGATAAAATCCTGTAGTTTGTGGATATTATGTGAAGGATACGTTTGTAACAGAAGGTTACGATAGCTGTAGATTGGAGAGCTAGCCATTTAGTTTACGATATCTCATACACCGTGTGGAGTGTTTGTATTGTTGAAGACGAGAAAAAGGGGGTAGTCCTTGTGATTAGCCAAATTACTACTGAGTCAGAAGTTTCTGTTATTTACTGCCATGAAGGTCAGGAGTGTTGATCTGCAGTGCTCTTGTCACAGAATAAACATTTAAACATGTCAGCTATAGTTTCAGACAGCCATGGGATGTTGGGTCCCAAACACACGAGTATCAAACACAACGTCCCGCTTTATGCTCCATCCCTCATTAAATGCTTTAGGATTTAATGAAATCACATGCAGTATCTGGCATAACAGCACAGCTTGTTCTTATGGATTTATGTGCTAGAGAGAAGCAAACAAAATTATACTATCAGTGAATTATCTACCATTAGTTTGTCTAGAAGGCTCTTCACAAGCTGTTCTTTTCACTCTTGCTTGTTGCAATAATAAATTTTTTTTAATCTCTGACATTATTTTCTTTTTATGTGGTTCACGAACAAAACAACTCAGAACAAATCTTGCAAGGTTATCAGTTCTTTCTTTGCTTAGCCTGTAGTTCAGTTTTATCTTTTCCCAGAAAGATCAAACTTGTTGAGACTAGTTTGTTAATTCCCAGATGTAGGACAGCCTAATCCCTGAGGTTTGTGCAGGAATGTGCTAGTTCTCCGTTCCCTTAATTCTTCTAATGAAAAAGAAATGTATCCAGTGTCATCTCAGTGAAAACCAATGGTTGTTCTTTACAGTCATCTGTAAATGCTGAAAAAGAGACAACCCTCTACAAGATGAGCTCTTTGGAATACTTGCCATTTTTTTCCCACGTATTTGTGTGGTTCCTTGCTGCAGTATGGCTCTAGGCACAACCACAATGTCAATACAGTTCATGTGTTGTTTTTCTTATTTAGTGTGTGCATGCAATTACATCGCCCTGCAGGTTAGGAACCAAAATATAGCGCACATCAGCGATTTCAAATTGGTCCTGAGCGTTTTGAAGAACAGCTGCTCTGCTGTTCAAAGAATACTGAGGAGCCCTTCAGGAGAAGGAAAACTCCTAAATGGTTACAGCGCATGATCTAGTTCGTCAAGCTATTTTTAATGTAAAACTGGAAACTGCTTTCTTCCTAATGTAAAATGGGTATCAGACTCCTGATCTAAATAAGAAAGGCCCAGCAAAGATTTAATTAAATGCTAACAGAATACTTTGGGGCTTCAGTGGTAAAAAGCAGTACAACTAAATATAAGTTAATTGCCAACTTTGTTAAATAAAGCTGCAAGATGTATAAAAATAATAAGCAAAAATAGATACTGTCCTATTGTTTTCTTTTAAGTGTTATTGTCTATTACTAGAGGCTAGATCATTTTTGGAAGAAATCTTAATAATGGAAATTCTCCTTAATATGTCCAAAATCAAGAGGCGGTATTGAGTTTTACAAGACTCAGAGGATATCAGGTTTATAAAACTCTATCTGGACTGTTGGATTAGGCTTTTAAGATACTGCTTATCACTATAGAGATTAATACTAGGGATACTTTTTCTTAGGAAAAAATAGTTGGTATCTCTAGAAGTCAAAAGAAAAACAGGTCCTTTCAAATTAAAATAATTCAGAACATCTCTTCAGTTTGCCTTTTCTGTTTTAAGTAATGGAAAGCTGCTATAGCTCCATTACACAGAAGTTGCCAACAGTTCACAATATATTTTAATTCCAACTTTGTTCTAACCCCCATTTTATCAGTTGCTGGATATGAAACTTCCCATATTTAGTCTAAAATAAAAGATGTTACTTTTGGGAGGGGAGGGAATAGCTTCAAGCCAGTTCATTTCAATCAGTTTTTAATTATTCTAGCATGATAAGTATTTCTGCCTCTACGTATGTAAAAATTTTATAATTTGAAACAACTGGAACTAGCTTGGCTTGTGGCCTGATCTTGCAATTGCTTATGCACCAAATCTGTCTCACTACTTCTTTGGGACTGTTCACATGTGTTAGAATTAATGAGATTGAGTTCTTGTTCTGTCATTCTCAAAGAAATCTCCTAAGGTACAAGCCAAGTTTGTAGCCAACTGGTTTACTGTGTTTAAATATTTAAAATTAAAAATATTTTAAATTATCATACGTAGTTTTAGATGGGTTAGCCTTCAAACTGGCACAGTTCCCCTGTTAGTATTTATTATTTCTGTTCCGGCAGTACCTGGCAACGTTTGCCAAACTGTTGTGGTGCTAGGTGCACAACAAGCACTCCAAATGATGGACTGCTCCAAAGAAGAATTAACACTTCTTGTCATTTCACCAGTTTATGTTTGCTGAGGATCCTAGCATCATAGAGGTTGGGCAGACCTCTGAAGGTGTCTAGTCGAACACCCTGCTGAAGCACAGCCAGTTTAGGTCAGATTGCTCAGGACTTTGTCCAGCCAAGTTTTGAATCTCTGAGGACAGAGACTGCATGACCTCTGGGCAGATGTTCTGCTGCTTCATCAACCGTGTGGTGAAAAAGATGGTCCTAGTACTGGAATTCCTCGTGTTCCAGCTTGTGCCTCTTGTCTCTAGCCCTATCCCTTGTGCACCTTCAGAAGTCTGGCTCCATCGTCTCCATTGCTGTTGGCAGCAATTGGATCTCCCCTTAGCCTTGTGTTCTTTGGGGTCAACAAGTCTGCTTCTCCCAGGCTTTTCTTCTGTGTCCTGGTCACGGGCCCCCTGACTGTCTCGATAGCCTTCCACTGTTGTGTGCTGTAGCAGATCAGTGTCTTACTTGTGCCAGAGGTGCCAAAACTAGATCCCTTGGTGCAGATTTGGTCTCACAAATGCCAAGCAGAGGATCCAGAACATCACCCTGAAAGTGGCTGTGTAAGCCGTAGTCTGACCCAAAAGCACCACGGCTAGGAACGCTTGGCAAAGGTTCGTATCATAGTTTCATTCTCAGTTTTAGCCAGTGTAAACTAGTACTGCTGGGGAGAGGAGTTGATTTTTTTGTGTTGGCTTTTGGGGGTGGTGTGGGATTGGAGGTGGTGTTAATTTTAACACAGATCTGCCTTGCAATCCAATTTGTTTCCTGGCCACACAAATGGCTTTTCTGGCACTAGGGAATGGGCCATGTGGACAGGAGTGGAAGGCAAAAAAGCAGGGCAATTTTTTTTCTGTAGCAGTGCTGGTTTGTGTCAACTTACTGTGCTTGAACTCCACAGTCTCAGGAGACATGGAGAGTTGACTAAGGTGAGTGAGGATTATGGCCAAGAACCTTAATATCAGTGAAATTAAAAGCTTCAGTTAAGTTTCCCTTCCACTTTTGCAAACAAAATTAAGAAAATTCTGTGTATATTAATTATATAATATCCATCATAGGTTTATTCTGACAGCAGTTTCATGGAATGTCCTCTTGCTTTAATAGGTCCACTTAACTGAGGAGTTTTATGAGACTAACAGCAGAAAAATAAAATTCTTAATTTGCTGCTCTTTTGTACAGTACTATGGCAAATGTCCACATTGGTCTTTTAGTATTGTTATTTAATTTTTTCTTTACATAACCATTAGTTATTTCCTTCAATTGTACCACAGTTTGTTTTTTAAATAAGATTCTACTGAAGGGAGGAACTTAAAAACTCACCACAGTATTTAACATCAGTTGACATTTACCGCAATCTCTAATTATTGGCACAGAATCTGTCTGGCTTCTGCTGCTTTTATGGTTCTTCCAGCTTGTTCCAGTGTTTTTTAGTTTTACCATCCTGCTGTAGATGAGTTAGATGATAGTGGTTTCAAGCAGTTGAAGATCTCCTTTTATACAGACTCTGTCTGTTCAAAATAGTTTTGTTTATTGGTATAAGCAGTGTAAAGATGAAAACAAAGATTTCTGCAAAACCTTTCACATATCAGTCTCAGAAAAATTCATTGACTACCCAGGCAAAAGACCCTGTTGACTTGGGACACAGCAAGCTGAAAGAGGGGTACAGCACTAGCGCTAAGCACACGGCATGTGTGTTTCGTTAAGAAGAATATTGTATTTCAATTTACTATGCTCTTGAGCTCTCAGAAGTGTAAATACCAGGTAAATAAACCCAAATTAGGTTTACTGTTTCTTTGCCAAAACCAAATTCACTTTTAGCCTGGAGACTTTGCAACATAGGTAAAATGTTTGGAATTATTGCCCTTCATGAAGTACGCTGGAAATTCAGTTAGCCAGTTTCAGGCAAGTATTTGTGTTCATCCGTTTTTATTCTTGTAACATGATGTGCTACATGTTCTGAACACAGGAATGAATAGGTCCTGCTCCAGAGATCTTGAAATTCCTGAAGAGACATAGACTCTTTTGGCATTTGAATATTAGAACAGAGTATGTGTGTATATATATATATATGTATAAAAATACTATTTATTATCTATGCTTAGTTACTCCAAAACCATTATTGGTGTATGGAATCCTCGCAGACATTGCAAGCAGGTACATTCCAAAGGTTCTGTGAGATACTTTTTGAAAAAAAATTTCTTATTGGAAAATATTTCTATAATTGTTTTAATTTGCTTAAATAGTTTGTGCTGCAAAAGAAGTTTGAGCAGCATGGTGACATGCCAAAGAGAAAATTGGATAGCTTTAGTTGCCTTCTTATAATTTAAAGCTTACTATATTCTTGTCTGGGATCAGTGTGGTTAAAAAAGTAGTTTTAAACTGCCTGTACGTGTTAACCACACCTTGCTCCTGCGGTGCCCAAGCATACCCACCAAGGCCTGCCGTGCCAGAGCCTGCCTGTACCGCTCCGAGCAGCAACGCCGGTAACCATTTGTGCGTTTGCCTCAGTAGGGGCTGCAGAGCGTGGTCCTGTGCGTGTGAAAATTAAAAGCACTAAGCACTCGTCAAGTGACACGGTAAACTGCAGGGAGTGTGTTGGCAGGATCTGGCCCTTTCGGAGCCTAAGGGTGGCTGCTCCCTCCTGGGTCGGGCTGAAGCGCAGGAAATGACAGTGGCGAGGAGCAGCGGGCGCTGACTCACGGCTGAGGGCGGTTTACTTTGGGATGGCTGTAGTAGTTCCTGTCCCCAGCTGGCTGCCCTCCCTCCCTTTTTCTGCAGGCATGGCCTGTGCGTCGTGGAACAGTTGTTTAATCTCGACAGTTTACAGTCCGTTCTATCAGGAAGTATGTGCACTGAATTCAGGTTTCGGTAAGGCAGAGGCAGGTAGTCTGAAATGTTTCAGCAGCTGGTCCCCAAGAAGCTGAGCTGCCCGTGCAGAGGTCAGGAAGTGTAGCTGGTGAATAGGTTCCAAAGCAAGTTTTCCACTGCGAATAAGCCCTAAGAGTATGGAAGCTATGCCCAGTTACTAGGTGGTTATCTGAAAATACTTCAGACTGCGTTTTTCAGGATCCAGCAGCAGCCTTGCACTGCAAGATAAAGTAGGACTTCCCTCTTCTTGGGCAAGCAGGACAAGATTTAGTAAAGACAGCGAAATATAATATGCCTGTTTACTTACAGCTGAAGGCATACTGCAGGAGGACTGCCTGCTAAACTGTTTCAGACAAACACACTGTGTTTTCTTTTCCCTTTCTTCCTGTTTCATTCTTGCTCTCTTCCCTGCCAAGAGAAAAAGTACATGACATTTGACAGTGCTATGCCATCAAGAAAATGTATGAAGTGGTGAAAAGGAGGCTTGATTCTGGAGCCTTCATTGCAGATTTTTGGGAAATTTTGCTCTTAGTTGGGTGGAACTAGAAGAGATTAATTTTAAGAGCCAACTGGGAGAAGTTGACTTAAGGTCACCATCTGTTAGAAGAAGAGTTTATCTGTGTTTGTACAGGGCAAATAAGGAATAGCCTCAGTCTTGACAGAGGCCTATGAACATGGCCATAACACAGATATGTAAGAATCGTGTAACAGGCCTTTGCCCAAAGACGGCTTCGGATAACTTTTAGGTATTCTTCTCTAAAAATATATATTAAAGTAAACAAAGCGGTCAAAGTTGAGCAATTATTTTTTGCTTTGAAGAGCTTTTCCCTTGTGATTTCCCTCTAGCTGAACACTGAGAATTTAGAAAAAAATCTTAAAAGTTTCTCACTTAGGGATAAATAACCCCCAACTGAGTGACTGAGTTGCCATGTAGCATTTTTCACATTAGATCACAACATGCTTTTACCAAGGCTGCGTTATTGTGTCCATTTCACAGATGAAGAAACTGAGGCATATGGGAGAAATGTGATCTTACTAAAAGGGTTGCATGCGAGGCAAGTTGTAGGAGCTGGAACAGAACCCGTGCCTTCTGTGTCTCTGCTGTCCGTTAGTCTGCTGTGCCTGAAGTATGCGCTGATTTCAAACAAGGAGCAAGGCATAGCTGAATATCAGCGTAGGAAGTGGTTTCATGATCGTCCTATAATACACATTTTAAAAAGATATTAAATACTGTTTTCAAATGCAACTGTTGTCCAAAAATGAATGCTGTCAGATTATGATTTTCATTTGCGTGGGTTATTTTCCAGGCAGAAATTTTAACGGGCATCCCAGTTGGCAACCTTGAAGATGCTGAAAAGGTGGGACGCATGCTGTTAGAAAGAGGGTGTAAGCTCGTAATTGTTACTCTTGGAGCAGAAGGCTGCATGATGATATCAGTAGAAGAACCCATTCCAAAGCACGTTCCTGCTGGGAAGGTCAGGGCTGTGGACACTACGGTACGTTTTTGTGGTTTAACTGTCTTGCTTTGGAAAAGACTGCTTAAGCACTAAGGGAAAGCAATGAGTAATCAGCCAAATCTTTGGGCACTAGCACAAAGGCTAATTTATGATGTGAAATTGATATCTTGCTTCCAGCCTCTCACATATTAAATGTCAGTTCACTTGAATTTTATAGTCTGTATTGTAGATGTGCTACAATTATTATAATACTGATAGTATCTTCACGTTCCTCCTCTACTGCAGTCAGTACCTGTCTTGGACTGTAATGTGCGATGCCAGTGGCTTCAACTGCAGGCCTGTTTTTTCACCTTTGCCCAGTCAAATAATTCATCTTCTCCAGAACTCAAATGCTGTGAAAGAGATACTATTGCCCTCACAGTCTGAAACTGAATGTTTGGTTTTTCTGACACAAGCATGAATTGCTTACCAAGTCTAGCAAAATGTAGTGGGAAAAACCCCAAAACGTTCTTGCTGCTTCATGACGACGATTTTATGATGATAGGTAAGGGATACTTGGTCAGAGGCCTTATAGTCTCTGACATGAGGGTATTTTTTTTTTACTTCCTGCTCAGAATTAAATGCAGAAAGCATACTCTAACAGACCACTAAATACAATATCCCCAGCAAAAAATAAAAACAGGACAGGCAATAGTTAAGACGGCATTGCTATGAAAACCTTACCACATTGCACATATGGGGCTATTTTGTGTTCCTAGTATTATCTGACATAAATCCAAAATAATTCCAGTGGAGTTACTGAGAGCAGAGCAGGTCACGTTGTATGTACTAACTATACATTTAAATGCCTGTTATAATAACGTCATATTACATATGTTCTGTTACAATAGTTCATTAAAATCCTGGAGATTTTACCATCTGGTGCATTCCATATCTGAATTTCATTAATAATAACTAGTTCTTGTAGCATGGTTTTTATCCATGGACCTAATACTGCTTTGCAAAGAAGGAAAGCAACTGCTTAAAAGATGGGGAAACAGAGGCATAAGGGACTGAAATTACCTAGCTCAGCAGCCTGCAGCGGCAGAGCTACAAGTAAAGTCACTTATTCTAAAGCAGACGATCACTCATAGATTTGGACTGTGATGTGCTGGTGCTGTGGAAGGCTTTGTTTCACTGTTAAATTTAATCCTTTTCAATTTAACTCTGAAACAGGGATACTTTGGCTTTGTTTTCCTCCTTCACCCCTTTGTCACTTAGAGGTTTGACCTCGAGTTAATGCTGACTTTGGAATGTCCTGAAGTTCAGGTTAAGGGAGGCATCACTGTACTGCGCAAAAGGTACTTGGTTGGGGACTACAGACACTGAACTGCCTCTGCCTGCTTTTTGCCCCGAATTACAAGTGCCAAGGGAGTGAACGGCAGAGGTCCCAAAGCTGCCCAGAAACAGAATTTATTAGCTTGGGAGCAACACCTCATGAGCCTGGCATTACAGCTTCTTGCTCTGAGCTGGTAAACCCACTATTGCTATCAAAGCTTATTGTCAGAGTTTTTCTTTGCATCACGCAGAAGTGGTGAAGAAGAAACATGTGTGATCTTCTTCAAAAGAAGCAGAAAATTGCTGCCAGATCAGCTATTGTTTGATACCTTAAGATATTTGCTGCTCTTAGGATAAAACAGCAATACTGAAACCACACAGTCGCTGAAAAGTGCTTTTTATCTTGCCTAGCATTTCAGGGTTTCAGGACTGAACTAATTCAACGCTCCTTTTTTTTTTTTTTAATAAAAGCAATTTCTTTGAGTTTACTGAATCCTTGCCCTGCCTCCTTGTGGCCAGCAGGTTATTGGCTTTCGCATAGCCGAGGATTTTCACAGTTAATTTTGTTAATCTACTTAAATACCAGTGGGTTGTTTTCAGTAAAGCAGCTGTGCTCGGTTTACTCTTGCAGACTGAATGAAAAAAGATGTGTTGGCCTTCCATTATAAAAGTCTTACTGTGCTTAGCCTGATTATCACTTTGCCGGAAAGCAAGTGGTTTTAAAGCAACCCTTCCAAACACAAAGCAAAATAATAATAATCCTCAACTAACCTGGATAGCTCTATTACTAAAGTAAATACTAAACATTCTAGCAGGACATGTTACTCTCTTCAGATGCTCATCTGAAGTGGGTCCTTCCCCAGGGGAATAAGCTCAAGCTGAAAGGTGGATTAGCAAGTAGCCACCTATCCACTGAGTATTCAGAGCTGTCCTTGTGCGTGCTCTTAGCACGCCATTTAATACCAAACAAAAGTTGGTACGTTAAACTGCCCTGACTTCAACATCTTGAGAAACCAGGTAGTGATTTTTTAAGCTGCCAGAAACCAATCACATCTAGCTACGTGCCTGTATCCATATTGACATTGTTTGGTTCTGCAGGAGGTAAAGTTACTGCCGAAGAGTTAAATGATGTATATAACCCAGCAGAAGGTTTTCAAAAGGTTACAGAACCCTTATGAAAACAGTCTGTATTAAAGCAGAGTTTGCCATTTATTACATATAAGGTACAAAATGAGCTTCAAAGGCCTCTTCAGTGTAGAAATTTTTCCATGGCCGTTACCACTGTACAGAGCCCTCTCTGCAGCACTCCAGCTTCAGTCCTACCACCTGGGCACTTGTGTTGGCCACAGCCATGTTGAAAATTGTTGACAAGAAAATATTTGGGTATGTACAGCCACAGAGGTTAAGAACTTGAGCTCCCTGTCAAAGGTGGTGTGCTCCCCATTCTCCATGTTCACAGGTTCATCAGGGAGACTAAGGGTTGATAGACCGTAGAGCCTGGCTCTTCCTCCTAGCCCTTGAGATGGTTAATCTAAGAGTTTATTGGCAGAACACTGGGAAAAGCTGGCTCCGTCTCCTGCTCTGTGGTGGAACATGTATCTTCAAGATTGAAAATCTGGCATTTTTCACCCACACTAAATCAATACTATAAAGGGAAAAAAAAGGAAAAGGCTTGTTGATTTTTTTTTTAGCACTAATTATGTTAATGTGGTCTTTACTAATGTATGCAATGCTTCCCATGACTGTTAGCAGAGCTCTGCATACACAGTCCAAAACATGTTGAGCACGAATAGTTGTTCAGAGGGAAGTTTTGCAAGACAGGGTATTGTAAAGCTGAAACATCTGTTTCTCCTGTTATAGCTAAATAGTGCAACAAGCTTTTGTTAAGAAAATAAACTTTCCCTTCATTTTACCAGTTTCTGCTAGCTATTTTCTATATGTAAATTTTGAATAAAAATAAGTGAATTATTGAAAAATCATCCTCAAATTTTCTCTATGAAAGATCTGATGAGGCCCACTAGCCGTATCAGTTTGTATTTGAAGCAGATGTCGTACGTAAGCGACACATAAAAAAGTACTAATATGCAGATAATATAAGAAAGTTATATATTATAACCTATTTTCGTTACTTTAAATAGTTGCTTTTAAATCTGCTTGGCTACATGAAGTCAAATGTATGCATTCACTTTATTTTTGGAAGACGCTATTTCCACTTTAGGTGAAACTAGTACATGAAGCTGCATTAAAATAGCTGTGAAGGATAATTATATAATTCCATTTATATGACACTTCTTCAGCTGGCAACAGAAGGTTTCATAAGCCATTCACAAATTTGATAAGCATTTTGTAGAAAACAATAATATCATATACACGCATTTTGGAGCTGCGTGTGCGTGAAGCGGTTTGCCGGCTGCTGAGGCAGAAACACAGCTGAGGTGGAGCAGAGCAGCTGCTGGTGAACACAGCTGTGGGACCTGACCCAACACCGTCAGGTCAAAACTGCACTTGAGGCAAAGTGGGTGATCTGTGTGATGAACCACGCGATGAGCCTGGATCACGGCATCTGCTGCTGCAGAAGCCCTGAACACGCCGTCCTGGCAGAGACACGCAGTCTGGTGACAGAGGGGGCCACGCCGTTGTCCATATTGGAGAACGAAGCGCTGCTCTTTGTGCCCCTTCACCCTCCCCCTCTGCTTCTGACAATCACACAAAGTGTAATTTACAGCACTATTTACATCTATTTACATTTACTAATTATATTCCATTGAAACTGCCAAGAAAAATTTGTCAGAAGAATGTAATTACTCTAAGCTGGAATTTGGCCAGCAGTGAGATTAGTTCCCTTCCATTTTGCAAAGAAGCACTGTGGGATCTTCCAGAGCTGACTGCTTCAGGTGGCAGCTGGGGACACGGCCGAGCCCCTGCGGTCCCGCTCGAGGCCTGCCGAGGGCTTGGTACATGCAGGTGGGCACTGTGGAGGCCGCCAAGGGCTCTCTGGAGCTCCAGGTTACTCGGAGTCTGGGCTTTGGTGTCCATGCCAGGCCTCCTCTGGAGGTGGGACAGTCTGGTGGCCAGTGGCTAGGGCAGGCTGGAACAGGGCTGCTGGATCCAGGGCTGCACCCTGGGGCTTCAGTTGCTCCTTGCAGCTGAAGGTGGGGTGTCCTGTTTAGGATCCATGCTTTAATTGAAGGGTTGGCGCAGGCAGAATCTCTCCTATGCGTGGCATAGGTGGAAAATGGGGTGCTGCTCTGACTCAGCAAGCCAGAGCTGCCCCACTGCCACCCCCCTATTTTGAGGTTGCAGCACAGGGGTCACTCTGAGGAGGGAAGTACTCTAGGGGTAGTTTTTGTAACCTCTGCTTTGCTCCAGATCCCAGTTTGGATCAAGATGGAGTAACAACTACGCATGCTGGCATCATTTAGGGTGAATTTCTAATTTTCATCCCATCTGGTCCTGTAAATACATAGGACAGTTGTTCTGCTTAAGATCTTCTCATTAGCTTCTACTTGACCTCTAGGTTTGCACATGCCAGTGCTGTGTGCACAGAAGCCCTGCCTTAGCACACTCACAATCAGGAGATCAGGCATCTGCATATCTGGCTTAGGCACAGATGTATCCTCTGGAAGGGCAAACAGAGGTGCTCGGGCATGCAATATTCAAATGAAAATTTGGAATCACTTTTCACAATGGTGCCCCTAGTAATCGCAGCAAGTCCGTGCTCTCCCTTTTAAATCTCATGGAGAACCCGGAATGTTTGACTTCACAGTATTTCTAAGAAGTACCATTAAACTTCCCATATCATTTCTTATATTACCAGCATTTTCCCTGTCTGGCTGTGCTTTTCAGACACCGAGAGTGCACAACCTGCTGAGGGAAGCTAAGGAGATCACAGGTTGAGGGGCCATGCTTATAAACAGGAAACTCGTTTATGAGACCGGATAAGATTCAACATTTAATCTACTCAGTTATGCCTGAAATTTGACAGGAGTGTATGATTTATTCTATAGAGTCCTCCTCTGTACGACATTCAGAGACAGATGATACACACTATTTGTCATAGTCATAAATGTTACCATTATTTTTTCATGTCAGTTTTGCAAGATGAAGGCTCATTGCTACAATATGAATTTGTCATCAGATGTTTTGTCTTCAAATCCTATTAAGTTTCCCTCTGATTTCTTACTGCAGTATATTAGATCTGGCTCTCTTCCTACGGGAGAGAATTAAAAAAGCTGTCTTTGAGCAGTAGAGTGCTCACTGAGCAGCTCTGTATTGAACTCTGAAGATGTTACACAATCTTTATTTTAATAAAGCTTCATGCAAGTGTATAGCTCTATAATTTTAAATATGTCACAGTATTCAGGCCTGTGCAGTAATTGTGGTCTAAAGAAGGCAGTGTGGGTTAGAGATTTGAACAAAGGACTGAGTAAGAGTTCCAGTGCTCTGCAAAAGACTTGCTGTAAATCCTTGGGAGAGTTACTTGTCTTCTTTGTATCCCAATTTATCTATCCATAAGTTGGAGCTGCTATTAATGTATTGCATATAAACCATGAGAAGTCTGTTAGGGATCAGAACAGAACCTGGGAGGCCTTTTTCCCAGGCTTGTCTCATAACCCCAGGCCAGTTGTGCTTCTTTGAGGGCTTTGCAAACTCATTGAAGTTCTTCTGCTTGAAGTTGAGAGGTCTTGTCTGTAAAAACATGGTTTACACTAAAATTCTCTGACTTAGCTGTATCTTCTGGTTTGGAAGAAGCCTGAGCCAGAGGAGTGAAGTGGACACTGAAATAAAGCCTTAGAATATAAATAAATCCAAAACAGTCCTCCTAATAACAGCGATTCTTTGTCTCCTGACTTTGTGGCCTAACGTCTGAGGCTCAAGGGGATATAAATACAACACTCTGTGCAATGACTAATTACTCAAAATTCTGTGCATCAGCAGAAGTGGGACTTGTGGTTGACTCTAATATTATCAAATGCCTTTGCTATTTAATAATCTTGTAGCCGTACATTATTTAGCATGCCGTTTGCACAAAGAACAGTGATTTTATTTCAGCTATCTCTCAACAAAGTAAAAATGCAGCTGGTAGTAAATGAAGCATTTGGCAGACAATGTGTCTGATGTACACTTCTCTAACTTGCTAAGAAGAGAAAAATGTTGTTGGGTGTTTAACCTGTTGTTACCCAAGGATGTAGCAAGAAGGATGTAGCAAGAAGTGACCACAAAGGGCAAGGTCTTCTCTTCTTTTCCTTTTTCTTTTTCTTTTTCTTTTTCTTTTTGTTTTTCTTTTTCTTTTTCTTTTTCTTTTTCTTTTTCTTTTTCTTTTTCTTTTTCTTTTTCTTTTTCTTTTTGTTTTTCTTCTTCTTTTTGTTTTTGTTTTTGTTTTTGTTTTTCTCTTTTTGTTTCTCTTTCTCTTTCTCTCTCTTTTTCTTTTTCCTTTTTCTTTTTCTTTTTCTTTTTCTTTTTCTTTTTCTTTTTCTTTTTCTTTTTCTTTTTCTTTTTCTTTTTCTTTTTCTTTTTCTGTTTCTTTTTCTTTTTCTTTTTCTTTTTCTTTTTCTTTTTCTTTTTCTTTTTCCTTTTTCTTTTTGTTTTTCTTTTTCTTTTTCTTTTTCTTTTTGTTTTTCTTTTTCTTTTTCTTTTTCTTTTTCTTTTTCTTTTTCTTCTTCTTTTTGTTTTTCTTTTTCTTTTTCTTTTTCTTTTTCTTTTTCTGTTTCTTTTTCTTTCTCTCTTTCTCTTTCTCTGTTTCTTTTTCTCTTTCTCTTTCTCTGTTTCTTTTTATTCTTTTTCTTTTTCTTTTTCCTTTTTCTTTTTCTTTTTCTTTTTCTTTCTCTGTTTCTTTTTCTTTCTCTTTTTCTTTCTTTCTTTTTCCTATTATCTTCCTTATCTTTTTCAAGGAAAAAGAAAAAGTTACTATCGGGCAAACAGCTTATCTATCTGGGGTTTATTCACACACCAACACAGAGTAAATATGCCCAGAGCTCCCATTAACATCCCGCAAACCGACAGCATAATAGCTTCCTTTCTTTAACATGCAACCAAGAGAGGTTAATAAATAAGTTTAGTTCCAGTCATAGCCCACTTTCTGACTTAGCCTTCTGCATTCCCTCTTTTACAAATATGGAATGCATTGAATTTTGGAACAGAAAAAACATGAGGAATAACTTAATCTGCCAGACTCTCCAATCAGGAATCTTCACTGTAAATCTATTTAAAGCTGCATCTATTATGTTCTGAAGTTCAGCTGAACTGTGAAAGGGCACATGACTGAAATCACTGCATTTGAGTTGACTCACAGTTAAGTGTAGATGGGAATTGATTGGCTCGTCACGAGTTTCTGCTTCTGTCTCAGGCCACCTAAAGACACCTGAGTGTTAGAAGGCTTGGTCAGTGGCCTAAGGGTGTTCAGGTACCCAGTGACAAGAGGGATGGCAAGAGTTGCATCCCTCTGCATTGGCACTCAGCTGAGAAAAGTTGGAGCAAACTGGATGCACCCCCTTTCCCCTTTAAAGGCAGAAAGTTGTATTATCTCCATTTTACAGATAGGAACAATGGAACAAAAATATTAGCCATTAGGTGCTCTGAAGCGCCAGCTAAAAATGTCCTTGCTCCGAGTTAGATAGGGAGTTGGTGTGATGGAGCCAAAAATGAAGCACAGGCATGTATTGTCCCATGCTACTCCCTTAACTTCTAGACAACATTGTCATGGAAGGAAACACTGTTTATCTGCCTGGTAACTGTCTATTTTAATCTGTAAGAACAAACAATGTAAACAAAATGAGCAAACAGAAGCAGGCTTGTACAGAACAATTTGCAGCCTTGTTTTCCAGTGGAAGATTCCACAGACCACCCAGGCTTTGCTCTAGTCCTTTTCTCAACCACGGAGCATCTAATTAAATCCCTCTCCATTCCTGACTCTCAGTGGAAGAGAGCCTGCAGTCCTGTACAGTTTCTTTCCAGATGGAAATGCATAATTTAACAGAGATACAGATGACAGGGAGAAGTGGGCCCAAAGCAGTATTAGCATTTGCCACAAATTGCATTAAATTACAAGGGGGTACTTAATGAAGATGTAGAATAAAATGAAGATTAAAACCAATATTTAGTTTTTTAACTCCCTTCTAAGCTTCAGAGTGCCAGGCAACAAACCTCACAGTAAAACTGAATTTCTGTCTCAGTTACTTTAGTGATACCAAGAATTGTTTGGTTTTGCTACATACCATCAGTATCAGGTCATGACATTTTGTCCCCTTGCATCCTACAGCTTTGTTCTGTATACATGTACGTAAAATTGCTAAGCATTATTTACTACTGCGGTACTCACAACGCATGGTAAAGTACTGTTCTTAGCACTGTTTTGTAGATGAGGAACAAAGGCACACAGGGACTGGCTTGTCAGTGGCAAGTGAACCTGCTTTCCTTGATAAAACCGTAACTTCTCTGTGCTTCTCTTCAAAGAGAATTAGGACTGGAGGAAAAGTTTTGTCAGGATATCAGCTGTCTCGTTTTTAGAACTGGACATCATTGTAGATGTCCACGTAAAAGAGAAAGCACATGGCAGTGCAGAGCTGCTTTGCACCGGATGCTTCATGAAGAGGCTGCAAGAGGTTTGTGGAAATGCACTACGAGGACAGGTGCTTCAGCTCCACTACTGTCATACTGATAAATATTCCAGTTTGGAAGTTAACCCACTGGCTTGGTCTGGACAGAAAAATGTAGGGTTGCTGGCGGCCTTTATGCACCAAATCCAATGTTCTGTTTGGGGGCCAGAACATGTGAAGGATACAGCGTCCAGCATCTGGGCCTGAGAGTACATTCTGATGAGGTCTAGGGAAGCTGAGTTCAGAAGTATCTTGAAGCTATCTTTGTGCCATCTCACTTCTGGGCTGCTTTAGTAAATGAAACAATGGTATGATCTGTACAGGCTGAGAGCAGAGTAGGAGGTAACCCTTTTATTGCTTCTTCGCTTCTCTTGGGCTAACGCAAGTCAAAACCATTGCAGCACAGCGTGCCGCATCCCTTTTCTTGGATTGCTGTCCCCCCCTTGTCTTTGTGATAGAGCCAGCGTGGGGTCTCCTCCAAGAGGATGTTCAGTCCATGTCCGCACACAAGACAGTGTCAGTTGTAATGGTGCGTAGCACTCCGGGATATCCAAGTTGCACAAAGGATGGAGAGGAAGGAAAACCAACTGTGCGCAGCCATCCTTTCTAATTAAATTCCTGCAGTTAAAAATAGGTACTGGAAGCTGGCGCTTCTGGCACATCCAGAGCGTCACCTTCCCAAGTATCTTTTTCTGGCCTGAGCTGTAGGAAGTTGAAAATGTGATCTGCTGTGTAATAGTGCAGCATATTCTTGGCCAAACTCCTCATCATTTTTTACCTCTTGCATTTGTTTAGCTTACAAATGTCACAGACCTGCTTTTCTTCTTTAAAGCTCATCTCTGCAGAACCAGGTACCATCCCGGCTATTGTGGAACGTAGCCTGTTCTCCTCGGTTTGTTCACATGGGTTCTGGCTATGGTGAGAGAGAAGGCAAACCTGGCTCCCAAGCCCCTTGCCGACGTAGTTACCCAGAAATGCCTATTGCAGTAATGTTGATACTGAGCTAAGACCCAACAGAGTTTTCATTGCCGAGTAATTTTGGTCACTACAGAAACCAGAAAGGTTGGTTTGCGTTGGATTGGTGATATTGCATAATTAGGTTTTCAAAAGAACAAGAACAGAGAAATGAGAATAGTGAGGAAATCAGGCTTCTTGCTTTTGCAAATTCTAACCACAGAAAATGCCCTAAGTTTTATTTCTTATCAAGAATAAAGGGATTCATCTTTAGCAGCCTGTCCCATGAAAAGAATGTACTTTATCGGTCCAGCTAGACAAAGGGAAGGAAGCTAAACCCGTAAGGTTTGGTGATTGATGGCGGTAGCCTATAGGAATGTCTTTAACGGCCAGTTTGCAGTCAAGCGTAATGATTTTGCCACTTTTCTTAGGGTTTTGTTTTATGTCTCTGTGTGGAGGGATAGACATCCAGATGTAAAACCCGCTATTGTACAGCAGCTCAGCCGCTGAAAAGCAGGTTCCCAAATTCTGGCAGCGATGTTTGTCAGCTGCCCAAGCGGCCATAAACGAGTGTTGCGCTTATTTTTCAAAGCACAAATAGACACAGAAGTGCAGGGAAAGGGTAAGGAAGGTCTCTGGAAGCCTGCCCCTCGTTACTGGTGACTCTGCTACTGAAATCATTAAGCAGGCAGTATGTTTGTTGCAAAGGTGCGTCTTACAGGGAACCCCTTTCTGTCGGAAGCAGTGCCGCAGTGCTCACCCCCTGCTGCAGGCCACGAGTGAGGGACGGGAGCCCTGTGTTCTGCACACCTGCCCCACGGGTTAAGGACACCAGATAGCAGAGAACAGCATTCTGGAGCAGAGCAGCAGTTTGGGCTTGTAGGTCACATCTTGCTGAACTCAGAGCGGGGAGCTACAACTCGAGTACTCATCAAAACGATTAGACAAACTCCGTAGGAAAAAGCATGCAGGGAGCTGGCAAACGGACAATGCTAGAGTGAGCTCAGACAAAAAAAACCTCCTGAAGTTTGGTGGTTTTTTTCCTCCCTCCAGGGTATGTAGTTCAGAGGTAGGCGGGAGCAGTGGCCAGCCAACAAAGGCTAGATACTGTGGTTTTGAAAGAGGCACTCGAGCATATGGAGCTTTCGTGCAAAAAAAAGAATGGTTTTTTGATCAATTCCAGGCGAGATGGCAGTTGTGTCATTCTGAGTGCATCTCATCAGATTAGATGGGATCACTAAGAGTCTTTTGGCATTTTCAGTCTGAGAGAAAAGCAGCACATGTGGCTAGTGTAATATCCCAGCAAGGAGATTTCCCCCTTCTGACTTGGCTGTTAGATTATGGGGTCCTGAAGCCGTGTCAGCCACCAACGTGGTAACGGGTGACACAGTCGGTGACAGTTTGGCCAGTTCTCTCCTGGTTTGGGGGACTGATTGTGTGGAAGGGAAACCCACTGCCACTGCTTGCAGTGTACTGTCAGAGTGATGTGGTGTATGCTGGGCAGGGCTTCGGCTCTAGTTTCATTTGTTCAATAAATGAAATTTGTGAATTAACACATAAGCGTGAGCTTTGCTAGGAAGAAATTACAAGTCGGCATGAGTGTGACAGGAATAATGGAGTAAAGTACTTCCCAAGGAAGTGAGATAAGTGTAGCTTTTGATTAGAGTAGGAGAGCAGAATCATAGAATCATAGAATGGTTAGGGTTGGAAGGGACCTTAAAGATCATCTAGTTCCAACCCCCCTGGTAGGAACTGCGTGTTGTTGAGGCTTGATAAACCAGTTTGAGAAGTACAAATCCACCTCCTGAGGAACTGCTATATTTAGGGCCGAGCTTCAGCCATGGCTGACTGTGTGCAAATTCAGACTTTGGGAAAGGTAGACGCAGCTCCTGTAGCATGAGCACCTGAAAGTCCGTCTTCTGTTGGCGGTGATGTCTGTGTGCTTCCCTGTTGTTGACACATCTAGGTACATGTGCTGTTCTTTGCAAGAATGCCACTGGAGAGTTTTGTGTACAGCTGAAGTGCAACAGGAGTTTTCCAGTACTGTGTGCTGTATGTCGTAAGCTTTCTGTATGCATTCCAGCAAAAAAAAACCCCGTGTGGAGGGTTTCCTCTGCTGGCTTGGAGTCTCTCTGTGAGGTGTGTACTTTCTGATCAAATAATCATAGATCAAGTGTGAAACGAAGGAAGAAGCAGGTACCAAGGCTAAAACTAACCAAAGCTTAAACTAAAAATTTACACAGAAGTGTATCCTAAATTGAAATAGTCATAGAATCATAGAATCACAGACTGGTTTGGGTTGGAAGGGACCTTAAAGACCATCTAGTTCCACCCCCCCTGCCATGGGCAGGGACCCCTTCCACTAGACCAGGTTGCTCCAAGCCTCATCCAGCCTGGCCTTGAACACTTCCAGGGATGGGGCATCCGCAGCTTCTCTGGGCAACCTGTTCCAGTGCCTCACCACCCTCCCTGTGAAGAATTTCTTCCTGATATCCAATCTAAACCTCCCCACTTTCAGTTTAAAGCCGTTACCCCTTGTCCTGTCACTACAGGCCCTTGTAAAAAGTCCCCCCCAGCTTCCTTGTAGCCCCTTCAGGTACTGGAAGGTGCTGTAAGGTCTCCCTGGAGCCTTCTCTTCTCCAGGCTGAACAAGCCCAACTCTCTCAGCCTGTCCCCATAGCAGAGCTGCTCCAGCCCTCTGAGCATTTGCGTGGCCTCCTCTGGACTCGCTCCAGCCGGTCTATATCCTTCTGATGTTGATGTTATTCCTTCTCAAAATATCACTCTGGCAGCACAGAAACCAGAGTAGTGGTGAAATGGTTGGTTGACGGGAATCTCACAGGTTCAGCAACACATGGAGCTGTTGTTTTCGGAACGGCGTGTGGAGTTCCTGGTTCAGTGCTCTCACTCCATTGTGTAAGAAAGAAATAAATTCGTCACCTCTCATTAATGTGATCTGGAGTTGAAAGGAGTTTATATGAGCCTCATCACAGTGAATTGTTTCGATGATTAAGAAAACAGAGTGCTCCCTGTGGGTGAATACTTTGTTGGCTTTCTGGGCTTAGTCTGCAACACAGAGTAACTTTCTTCCCCAGTGCTGAGTGGCATCCGGGAATGTTACTACCTGGCGGAATGCAGCTTCCCGTGCTCCCTCCCAGATTTCGTCAGCGTGCACTAAGAGAAAGCCCCACCTCACAGACACCTTGCAGCATTTCTCATGTGAACAGCGAAGGGGGGAACCTCCCCTGTTCTGATCCTGCCCTAGAATCTGGCAGAGCTGCGGGCAACTCATGGAGGTCCACTTACTAATTTTGGATACCCCGGTTTTGGGGTTCCCAAGCTGTGCCTCATCTTTGAAGGTCGGGTAGCTCATGTGACTCTTGTTAAAGTCCGTGCAAGAGCGGGAGCTCTGGGTTCAGCCCACAGATGTCTCGAAGTGGGTGTTCTTAACATCCTTGATCTTAAGTTGGGTTCATTTCCCGTCATGTGAAATGAGAGCACCACTACCTGCCTTCAAAGCAGATGCTGTACAGGGGCTTCGAAATGTAAGGCAGGACTGTTTGATATTGCCAGATCTCTAGATACTTTCAGCTGTGCTTTTTAGATGACATACAAATGAAAAATTGCAGAGTTGTGAATGTTGTATGTTTTACTTCCAACATTCACCACAAACCAGATAGCTTTTCAGGGGAATTCATGCATCTGTAATGCTCATCGCCGATCTTTTTAGAAACAGTGACTAACTTAATGCAGTAGGATGTTTCAGAAAGGAAAGAAAATGCTTGCAGGAGGCCTCGTATGGAGATTAATCTCTCAGGAATGCAGGGGGTTAACGGTCAGGCTGATTAATCACCGTTAATGAACCATCAGGAAATCTGTCAGGAAGCGGGTAAAAATTCCTGGTGGCTGATGTGAAGCATTGTGTGGCGTGCTTTGGTTTTGATGTTTCCCAACTGATAGTCTGCAGTGGGTGTAGCGTCGCTACCTCTCACTTCTCAAGACGCTACCTCTCACTTCTCAAGGACCGGAGGACGTGCGAGCAAGAAAATTTCCCCATCCAGGGCTGCGCAAGTACGACGCAACATAAACGCAAGGAAGTTGGGGATTGCTCCTTCCCACGGCTTCCCAGAACAGACTGGGAAAGATACAGAAAGGTTGTGTTATCGTTCCCTCATTCCTGCGGTCTGAGCCCATAGGGTACAGGGGGGAGAGTGGAACAGGCAGCTTTCCCTGCGTGAGTGAGGAGCCAGAGTATTAGGACTCGGATACACAACTGAGTTAATGAGTTGCCTGGTGTTGACCAAAGGTGAGGTTTCGCAGTTGGCTTAAGCTGATCCCAGGGCTTGCTGCTGCCGGAAGGAGTGTGTCTAACCCCAATCTCCTTTGCAATGGACTAGCTGCCATGTGGCGACACAGCAGCTTGCTGCTCTGGGTGGAAACTGCTGTTTCTCGGTCAGTGTTGGCTGGCTGAGTCTTCAGACGGCTCAGAGAACCGATCTGCCTCCCTGCCTGGGCGCATGAGTGCTAGATCTGATGTAGGGGAGGGCGTGGGAACATGAGACAAGGATAAAAACATGAGTGGGGACTGAGCCTTTCAGCGAGAACATAACCAGGGATTGGCTTCAGCCGGTTATGAAAGTGCAGTCTGAATCACTGGAATGAAGAGTGCACTGTCAACCTACGGGGAATGCAAATTAAGATGTGTGAGCTTGCACCTCCCGCCGCTGCTAAGCGGTGGCTGAGTACAGCCATCCCGCACGTGGCTGGGAGAAGGAGCGTACGGGGGGGCAGCAGCACAGCAGTTCCCCGTGACTTGGTCTGGAGCGTGCAGACCGCGTCAGGCAGCATCCCTGTGTGCTGGGGGAAGGCAGGGTGGAAGAAGAAAAGGCCAGGCAAGCACCGCTACCACAGATTCTCTCCGTATTTTCCTTCGGCTGAGGGTAACGTGCTCTAGCTTGTCTTTGTGACGAGGCTGCAGAAACACTCAGTTACCAGAGCACAGATTGCGCACAGTAACGCAGTTGTGGTTCCAGACCCTACAGGTCTGGGGCACTGTGGCTTCTGGTACTTCTCCTTTCTCTTCAACCCAAGTAGCTTTGCGGTGCTCTCCAATCTCCACCAAAAGCCTAACTTAGGCCTAAGAAGGTGAGCCCCGCTATTTGTTACTGCAAAATTTGCTAGTGCCATGTTAAGGACTTTTTATCATTTTGTTCTGGCTCAAAACTTAGATATAGGAGTAACTGTGTTAGTGGAAAATCTCTTTGTAACTGTCAACTATTTCAGGTTTTAGAGGCGTGTGACCAAAGGTCTGCTCCTGTAAGCGCAGCCGTGCAGAGTCCCGCCAGTATCTGTAGGGTGCCCTCCCTACAATGCTTCCGATCCTTCCACGCAGGATCAGCAACCCAGACACTGTGGGAGGAGTCACCCGTCTTGGGCCTTGAGCTTAGGAAATAGAGTTTGCAGACAGCCAATGTTTGTTTCATTTCAGGAGAGTTTCAAGATAGTGGCATTGGTTCAATTGAAAGACTGTCTTAATTCAAACTGCCAAATATCTCTCCATTGAAACATAAGGAAAAGGGGTGGGGTGAGGGGGGAGAATATTAAACGCCCAAAACCAAAATTTAAATGTATTGCACAGGCAAATAAATGCAAAAGTAAAAAAAAAACCAACCAGCTAGTCACATTTCCAGAAATAAACCCTTCTCCTTTACACAGAGGATAAACATGGGCTTTCAGGGAGAAGGAAATGATAAAAAAATAAAGACAGAAAAAAGAAGCTGTCTAACTGATCCAGCCACTGCTACCAAGGGATATTTTACTCCCTGAGCATTTCAGCTGAAATTATCTCTTAGCTGAGACACCGACTCTCTTGGCACAAGAGTGTCTGAATATATCCCGAAGGCCAGAGATGTTTCTCCAGTTCTGCTAGTAACCTTTTGTCAAAGCACAGCCCAGGGATTCTTGTAGGGAGACATGGGCTTGCCCCCACAAATGAGGAATGGATGGTGAGCACCTTCGCTGACAGCTGGCTTTGTGTTAGGTCGGGCTAATTTGGAGTTTGGGTAGAGAGTACGCAGGGGCACGGCAAGGAACATTGAGCGGGTGTGACACAGCGCGGTAACGTCCTTAGCGTAACGCAGGATCGCACCGTTACGGAGTGCCGTAAATACAGAAGGAATTCTCCAAGGCCCGATTCCTTCGACAGAGCTGGGCATCTCTGCACTGCCGTGCATTCAGACTGCACCGCCTCAGCGTACTCTCGGGCTTCCTTCGGTGTGCACTGCGCTGAACGCTCCCGGGAGGCATCAGCGTCGTTGCAAGCAGCGTCGTTGAGCCTACACTATAGCGCAGCTTGTGACAGCTTTTGGGTTGATGTTTTGATTTATTCACTAAACGTAGGACTCAGCGTTACAGGCGTGCCTAACGTTTCTCTTGTGCTGCTCCACAACACATCATTCCTTTCAGGACTCGGTAATGTGCTCTTACAGTGTATTTCATGGAATGAATCCACGTGATACAGGTAGCGCACACAGACTGCGACTTTTGGAAAATCTCCTGGGGAGGTTTGGTGAGGTTCAGTATCATCAGGCTTCAGGTGCCAGAGCCCCCTCCTCTGCCGTTACTCCTGCCCCGACGACAGGCTGGTGGGGGGAAGGCTGAGGAGGAGGTTTCCCTGGAACAAGGCAGAGCCAGTGCTGCAGCACTGTGAACTGTAGCTTTTGGCCTCTTGGCCCCCATGTTTTTTTGGTGAACAAGCCATCTTATTGTCTAAGTGACATGCACCCTATTGATCTGCACGTGATTCACTGAAAAATGCTTTACTTGCTGGCAGGACCGTTGAACAACGTAGTTTCCCCTTACAAAGCGCTTTCCTTAAAAAGCTGCTCAGGGCAGCATCGTATAAAAATAGTTGTAGTAGAGTTGTGAACCGGCTTCTGACAAATCAGGACTAACAAAAGCGAAGGTATAAATAGAAGTGTTCTTGTGGGTTTTCTCTTCTCTAGAGGCACAGAATCTCAGTCAGTGCTGGACTGTAACAAACAAAAATGCCCTTTTCCAGGCACGCAGGAAAACAAGGACCTTCCAGACTAGTGGCACAGAATATAAATAGGTTTTCAAAACTGCTTCAAAACCATAAAACTTAGTCAAAACCGTAACATTTGCATTTTAGGATGAGCCATGCTGTATCAGACAATTTTTTTGATCCGGTTCTTTATTTTATTTCATACAAACTGGCATCCTGTGCTTTAGAGAAAGGTTAAACAAGTTATATTTTTATAATTACGGAATGAATTGTCTCCAGGCCCTCAAGGGTATGAGGATTATCTCAGTCTGCAATGTATTAGGACTCCTGGAAGAAAAATGCTGAAGAATGTAAAATATTACATATTCTGTGTTTCTATGTTGTCAGAGTAAGTGCACCTTACTGGCCATTTTCAGAATTCATTCTTTTTGTGAAGTAGGTTATCATTTTTTTCTTACAGCAGGTTTTGAAACAGCTAAATGTAAAGCCTGTATGTGCTATTCCAGAGTCTGGATAATCTTAGTTTTACTCTGAGCCTGTTCCTTCTTCGGCTCTACGCTGACCTTTTCTCAGCCTACCAAACCCGGTGTAGGTTACTCCGCAGTACAGAAGAGGGAAGGTCTGTTTCTGCAAGACGAAAATAGTGCTTGCAGTTACCCTTCCAGCAGCATCAGTTCTGCTGTTGCTCGTTAAGTCACGTTTGACCAGCCGGGTCTGCACGGACCAGAAGTGAGGTTGAACAGCACGTCTCCATACTCAGCCTGACACCTGCTGCGCTTTGCAGCGCGATTCCTAGATTGCAAACACCCCCCCCACAAAACGTTTACTTACCAGTGATGGGATTACAATACCCTTGGGGTCTGCAGTAGCTGAGCTTTAGGGATACTGACAGCTTCAGTCTACATATGGGAAGTAAGGATTTCAGCAAAAGTTTACTGGCATCAAATCCTTCTGTATATTCTCCAGTCACCCCATAACCTTTTCTCTTGAAAAAGAAAAAGAACTAGCGGGCCTTTTTCCATTCTAGTCTGCTGTTCACCCCCTTTTCCACCTTTGTAGTCATTTAACGTTGTTCAGCCTCGCCAAAGGGGAGCTCTACAGCCACCTCACAACCTCAGAGCATCACCCACAGTGAGGAGAGGCACAGGAACGCCGCGGGGAGAACTTGCCGTTACCCAGACCTGGGTGATGTGCAGTTTGTCTTGTTTTGCTCCAGTGGCAAAGAGCGCAGCAGTTATTTGGGGCAGTATTTAGTTACCTCCATTAAAATCGAGATCAAAAAGACAGCATTCTGCTCCATGCTGCTGCCAACTAATAGTTCATGCTATTTGACACCAGATGCTCTGAGTATTCTGCATTAAGGTAATATTTGGCCGCTGCCATGACCCGGTGATGGCTGTATGAGAAATGGTTGGTGCAAAAATGACGAGTTCTGCCTGCGAGAGCTGCAGCCTAACAGATCTGCTTGCTGAAATTCTTCTTCGGTCCTTCACAGCAGCGCCCACATAGCTTTAGTAATTAATCACGCACCAATTAGATAATAAGGGAGTGCTGCGTCCAGCTGTGGAGCCCTCAACATCAGAAGGACATAGACTGGTTGGAGCGAGGCCAGAGGAGGCCACGCAGATGCTCAGAGGGCTGGAGCACCTCTGCTATGGGGACAGGCTGAGAGAGTTGGGCTTGTTCAGCCTGGAGAAGAGAAGCCTCCGGGGAGACCTTATTGCCCCTTCCAGTACCTGAAGGGGCTACAAGGAAGCGGGGGGGGACTTTTTACAAGGGCCTGTAGTGACAGGACAAGGGGTAACGGGTTTAAATTGAAAGTGGGGAGGTTTAGATTGGATATCAGGAAGAAATTCTTCCCGGAGAGGGTGGCGAGGCACTGGAACAGGTTGCCCAGAGAAGCTGTGGATGCCCCATCCCTGGAAGTGTTCAAGGCCAGGCTGGATGAGGCTTTGAGCAACCTGGTCTAGTGGAAGATGTCCCTGCCCATGGCAAGGGGGTTGGAACTAGATGGTTTTTAAGGTCCCTTCCCACCCAAACCATTCTGTGATTCTGTGATTCTATAACCCCTGAGATGGGCCGGAGATTTTTGTATTATGCCTCAGACAAAAGACACTGGCAATGCTTAACTAGCAGCCACCTGTCCCCGCCCCACCTGCTGTTGTGGGAGCGCTGGAAACCAGAGGAGGGACAAAGGCCTGACAGAAGTTGATAAAAACCTTCCCCTGCCCCGGGTACGTTCAGGACTAGGAACTGTTGAAGCAGGTGCCGCTACAGCTGCACGCCGGCCGCCTCTTCGCTGAGTAACGTGTGATTTGCCAGGCAACCACACCCCCCGGTGAAGGCGCGGGAAGACGGTGTCCAAACCTCAGGCTAAGCGGGAGTTCAGCTGGCAGTTCCCTGACTGGGAACACCAGTGCAAACAGCTGCCTGGAAGGGCTGGGCAAGGAGAGGCGAGGCACGGCGTGGGCTGTATCCTGCGCTCGCCCCTTCGGCGTTCCCTCGCAATTGCCATGCTGCTCTGCCCCCTCAGCTGCTTGCAGCCTTACCAGTGGATTTCTGTGGAAAGGGTATTTTTTTGCCGGAATGGTATATGCAGCTGATTTTAGGTTAAGTAGGAGTTTAACACCGAGAACCACTGGAATTCAAAATGGGAAAATTACTTCCTAGCCTGAACTTCGAGTTAGAAATTTTGCTCAGCTATCTCAACTAACTTTTCCAGGCCCTTTGCTCTGGCCCCATGACTCCTGGGGCATATTTATTACAACTACAGAGGCAAAATCCCTCAGGGGACATAGCCCATACGCTGGTTCTTGAAGGAAACAGGGTATTACCAGTGTGTCCAGGGTAATGCTTTTCCTGGTATAAAAGCACAGTTTGAGAAAAGGGGATCTCAGGACCAGTTTTACGGTACCGACAAGAACTGCTGTCAGTCTGACCTTAGAAATCAAGCCAGTTGTGGGGTGGGGGAGGGACACCGTGGAATGCAGCGAGCAAATCAAGTTAAAAACTATTCATCTTGCCAGTTGCTGGGGACACTAGAGAGCACCCAGCGTCCAGACCAAGCGACAAAGCGCCCAGGAGGCAGGGAGTTGTCCTTCCCTGCTGCCTGGAGCACAGCCAGCGGCATCTGGGCTAGAGGGCCAGAGGAAGCCGGGGCACGGCCAGCGTCCGTGCGGGAAGGCTCGCCCTCCTCTGCTGAGGGCTCGCGCGGGGCGGGCAGCTCTCCGGGGAGACACAGCCCGGGATGGGTAGCTCCAGGGGGATGTCGCTGCCCTCCACCCCCCGGCGCAGGCAGGGAAGCTTGCCCCAGGAGTCAGAGCAGCCTATATGATAGACCTTCATTAGCGGGAGCTTTTTAATGAGCAACAGCGAAGTTCTGGAAGCATCAGAATGTATCGTTCTGCAACTACGAATTTAGACACCACAAGCCACATGGCTTATTTTTTTTCCCCTTTTCTCTGCCCCTTGTCCCACTGCCCTTTATGAAAAACAGAAGTTAAATGAGAGAAGAATAGCTTTAATGGAACCCTCAGGTTGGGAAATCAAAATCGCACACTCCAGCAACGGGAAGTTTCAACAGCAGCGTTTGTAACGACACGCCGCCGACCCGCAGCACGCCTGCCTTTCAAGCCGCCTTCTGTGCGTCCCTCCACTCACTGGGGGCACAAAGGGGGCATCGTGGCCTCAGTTTAACGTGGCAGAATTTCCTAGGCATGGAAAAGTGACTTGAATTCAAGCCCTGAACAATTTCCTGACTCTTGCAGTTGGTGCCACAACTTCTGTCTTGCCAGTAAACATGTCTGAATTGTTTCCCCGTCCTCAAACCTGTTTGTTATTTTATTCCAGGGAGCTGGAGACAGTTTCGTGGGAGCACTGGCCTTCTACCTGGCTTACTATCCCAAGTTACCCATGGAGGAAATGATCAGGAAGTCTAACTGTGTTGCATCAGTGAGCGTCCAGGCATCAGGGACGCAGTCTTCCTATCCTTACAGGAAGGACTTGCCTCGGGACCTTTTCTAACTGACACTGTCTAGCTCAAGGTACTGGTTTTATCTCATCCCAGACAGCGTTACTCTCCTGACAGCCTGAGGCTCTCTGCTGCTGACTGGAAAGACCAGGGAAGTCTCTTGGCTTCTAAGGAGAGGAATCCTGTTAGCTCCTGCTCTGCAGCCGTAAGGTGGGGTGGGGGGGAACCTTTCAAACAGCACGGCAGGTCGCTCCAGCCACACACCTCACCGCTGGGCTCGCGGCCGTCCCACGCGACGCGCTGTGCTGAAACGCACAAAGGCGGAACCGCACAAAGTTCACAGCCGAACGCCTGCAGGGTGCCGGGCTCCTGGTAGCAATCCCACTCGATTCACTCGTCAGCCCCTCTCCTGCGCCGTGCCGTGCCATGCCAGCACGTGAAGCAGAGCCTTAGCTCCCAGCCCAACACTTGTAACGAAGCGCCGCAGAGCAATTCCCAGGAGCTGCGGCACTGTGCCCTGCTGCTCTCACGGCCTGTGGGATGTCCCTCCAGCTGGAAAGAGGACGAGTGCTGCTCAGGTAGACTTTGAAAACTGTTTCTAGCCACACTGCTCTAAACGTCAGTGAGCTAATTAAAGACAAACTTCCAAATCCACCAGAGAGCTACTCTGGCTGTCTGCTTCCTTCACGCTTGACAAAAATCCGGGAGTGAAAACCCACCCTCCTTACCTGACTGAAAACAATACAGCCCTTCCAGCCGTGGTCACAGCTTATTCAAAAGCTCCTCTTATTTCCCCAGGTTCCCGTTGCTTCTGCCTTCCCTGGGAAAGAGCTGGTGCACCACCACCCCTCCACGGATTACCACCAGTTCGTGGTCACTACTGTTGAATCTGTGGCGGGGGGGGGGGGAAAAACATACAATCTTAAAAAAAACCTGCTGTGGAAAATGTTCATTTTTATTGCCTTATAAAACAATAGTTGCTTTGAAGATTACAGCCTCTTTCACAATGGAAAACACAGACAATGGGATTTGCTATTTAATTTTTTTTAATTGAGGACTGTAAAAATAACTCAAAAGATAAATAAATGTTACTGTGATGATCTATGTCCAGACATTAAGAATTTTCTCTCTCTACATTGTTTTATTCACAATGGCCTTCAAATCACAGGAGACGGTGATCCCAGTTCATTTCCTCCCTTTTCAGCCCATGTTGCTGGATTTCTGAATCAGCGTTCACCCCGTCCTGCCCCCAGACCATCCTATCCTCATGCATAAACCAAGCCCAGGCATTGTTCATATCGAGCGGATTTTTCTCTTCTCTGTGAAGAGGACACGTTGTTTCGCGGTAGGGAAAAAAAAAAAAGAACCTGTTAAGAAGCCTGAAGCGTTAAAATCCAATGCAACGAGCCTACATCCCTCTCTCCTGGCTGCTTTGAGGAGCGTGGAGCAGCCCCACTGGCGCAGCGCTGCAGTGAACCGGCTCCTCAAGGAGTTGGGTGGCGCTTTCCCTTCGCCACACGTACTTCGGGGTTCCCAAGAGGCCCGTTGTACCTCAGTGAAGATCAGTATCGGGAGCTGAATGGCTGAAAACATCCACCAGCTGCTCTGTGTGACTGTTCTGAGCCACAGCTGCTCTACGCACAGACAGAAATAGGTTCTCTAGTGCTTTCTACTGCCCTGCAGCTCCAGAGCCCCAGCGACGACAGGTGAGGAGTGGGATCTAGTCGGTCACACAGCTGGCTAACTGAGCGTCCCGTGGACCTCTGGGCGAGGCACCACCTGACCCTGCCTCCAGCACCCGATGCAGATGTTGGCAAAGTCCGTTCAGCTCCAGGTTAAGCTCGGTCAATGCGTTACTAAACAAACCCCGAAGAACGAAAAAAGGAATGGCAGCAAAGCTTTACAGCGCCACCTGAAAAGCACCACCGCTCCGGCAGAACCTCCCGACCTGAACACCTTGGAAAGCTACGCGAAAGCAATCCATGCCATACAGAAATCTCTTCTTCCACGTGCAAGTTTTGCTTTAACAAACACTGCTCCTTAGTAACACGTTCTGTTGCTGCCGTCAGGAGGTAGTGAAACTCGGGCACGGCTGCCACTACTTCACTAAAAAGCTTCATTCTGCGGAGGTCCCAGGTTTTTGAGAAGTACAAAACATAAGGTGAAAATGCATGCCAAGTGAAAATGCTTCCCAACATATTCCTGATGTGAGCTGGTATCTAGACTCAAATTTGATTCCCTTCCCACACGCAGCACTTTCTCGCATCAATTTCTCACTTGTGTTCTACCACAGGCTACAAAGATCGAGCTTTTTTCCTTAATTACTTCCAATTTCGTACTTCAACAACCTACTACATGTTCTGCAACTGAAGTGCTACTTAGCCCCAGCTCTCCACTCTCTTCACATTTCCCACAAGCTGAAAAGCTTCTGGAGGATCTCTCTGCACGATGTTTCAGTGCAGGAATTTAAACTTTGCTGGAGTGACAAAATACTCCCAGTGATCTCCGATTCCCTTCCTGTATGGAATTGTGAAGGAGAGCCACAACCCCTGTCAGCGCAAGTGCTTTGGTGAGAGCACGCTGCTGCCGCCCTGGTGGTTGCTCTCACCTGCCATACAGCTCCTGTGCTGTTTGATCTCGGTACGGAAAGGTCAGGCATCCCACAAGAACGCAGCAGTGTAAGACAACAGTAAGCTCAAACCACAGAACGACCGGCCACGCACCGTTACCTCCTACTCGGAGCCAATGAACCCGTTTCTTTAGTCTATCGATTTAAATAAGCCTTTTTTGCATTAACTCCCCCATGCTATTTCTAGCATGGTCTGGCTTAAATCATAAGTTTCCCCAAATTAAGCTTTTTAATGTTAAATTAAGCTTTTTAGTATTAGCTACACACTGGTTCCTCCCCCAGAAACTTGAGCTCTTAGTCACCTTTCAAAAAGCTTGGTGAGCAAAAGGCAGCTTGGCAAGTGCTACAACCCCCCAACAAACCAGATTCTTAAACTGAGAAAATTTGCAAGGACCAGAGGAGCACAAAAGAACCCACAGACTGTCATCTGGAGAGTGGTCTCATTCCTGGCACAGACAGAACTTGTGTTTATGTCTTTAGAAGTCCTTTCTGTAAGCGATGGTTATATTCATTGTCTAGAGCACCCCCGGCAGCTTAACAAAACATCTCTATTGCTGCATACTTCGCGGCTGCTTGCTGGAGGTAGCACAGGCTAGCAAACCGCACAAAGAAGCAGACTGAAAGAACCCCTGTGTCACTTTGCTTTGCCACCGACATGTGGCACGGCTGTCATCAAAGGCTCTGATGTGTTCGGCAAGTCATTACTTTGTTTCACTGCCACAATCTGTAAAATGAGGGTAACGTTTACTTCCCACTGGAATGTCATGAAGAACAGCATCTGTACAGTCATCCCAGTATGAAACACGTTATGACACATTGTGCTTAGATGGGAAAAATCCTGTTGCATTCAAATCTTTTGCCCCACACAGTCAGAGCAGCTGATACAAAGCAGGCTGCCTTCTTCCCCAAGCTCTTACCGATGGGATCGTATCTCAGCAGGACCAGTTTCTCCTGCAGTCGGAGTCTCCTGACGTTGAAACAGTAGCCCGTCTCGGCTGCACTTTTCATCCTCACCAGAATATATCTGAAGTCAAAAGGAATGTCTGTGTGTCAGCGCAGCACCCACCCGTCGGCAGCCCGAACGCGTGACGAGAGGGACAAGGCTGTAGCAGAAGGGGCTGGGCACAACCGCGTCAGGACGCCGTCGTTTCGCCGTCAGTCGGAGAAGTTCTGGGTGGGAGCGTCAGTACTACGCGCTGAACTTGGAATGCAAACAGCCTCCCATAAACCCTGAGCTCCAGCATCGAGCCCGAGTAACTCCTGAGCAGAATACAAGCCCAGACGGACGTAGCTCCTCCGTGAAACAGTGAGGGAGGAGGAAGAAAAACGGGAAAGAAAGAAAGGGGGTAAAAAAGTAAAATAAAAATCAGCATACAGTTGAGTCATTACGGCTTAAAAGGTAACGGTGAGGGGAAGGATGGGGCTAGCTAAAGATGTTTGGGCTGCAGCTAACACTGCGTCGCAGACTGTCACTTCCACACGCAGAGAGGAACCCCAGCAGACAGGATGGAACGAGGGATGCGAAAGGAGTAGCAGAGCGCCAGGACCCACCCCGTCCATCCCGCTAGAGACGGGAGGCTTGTCGTTAACCCAGCCGCGGGAACCGCCCCCCCATCCCCACGGAATGGCCCCCAGTTTGTCAGGCAGGCTGGCAGCAGCTGCGGTGTCCCTGGGAGCAGGGAAGGCCACGCCCCCACCCTGGAAGGATGCCGAGCTCTGCGCAACTTCCCAGACACAGGGCACCTTCTGGAGTTTCAAAAGAAAAGGTCGAACCCTTTAACTGGTCCGTAAATGACGTCTCTCTTCCGCTGCAATAAGGAGATGGACACACTTCTGCACGTGGGCATTCAGCTGATTTCCTTGGATTTTCCTGCTTCTCATACAAAAGGGTCTGTCAGAATTAACCTGGAAGTGACAGCCATTCTTGTCACCGGTGAAACTCTGACCAATGTACTTCCCTGAGCTCTCCCTTTTCACCTTTGCAATCTCACTGACTGTCGAGCTCAAAATAAACGGAAAACAGCAGGATTCCTGCAGACCAACTGACCACACACAGTCTAGGGATCATCCCCACTTACTCTCCGCTCCCGTAGGCTGCTGCAGGTGTGACTGTAGCACCACTAACCACACGGACTCCTTCCCCTACACCTCACCCACTTCCTCAAAGCCTCTGTGCCGTTTCCCCTTTCTGGGGGGATCAGCGGTATCGGTATGACCAGGCCCTGAGGTTCTTGTGCGCTGCGTATTTGAGGCCAGGCCCTTTCTGAACCACACACCTTGCTCAAAAAAAACTGCTGCCCAATGAAGAAATGTAACTAGGAGCAGAGGCAGAACAGTGGAAAGCTACTGGGACACAGGGAGAAAACCCAAGGGGAGCAGAGAAGGGTAAATAATATAAAGGGATAACATGTTCCTGAAGTGTATATGGGACCATACAAAGAACAGAGAAAGGAACACCAGAAAGAAAAAAGGGGGGGGGCGGGGGGGAAATCACCACATTATCATTAGTAACACCATTTTTAAAAGCTACTTTTTCACCTCCTAGAAACAATCCTGCTCGGCTGTGTCTGTTTCTGCAAACAGATGACAGCACAACACGGAGATGTCAAACTGCTCTCTTCCTTGTCAGGCACATACTTGGGAAGCACTTTCTGAATTCCAAACCCTGATAATTTTGCAGAAATCCTGTAACAGGACTCATCTGTAACAAGATTAATCTCTTCAAACCCAGCAATTGGTTGGTACTGGCTTCACTGGGGGGGGGGGGGG
>NW_010264296.1:48680-51160 GCF_000690775.1 Eurypyga helias
ATGTACCGAAGGCCATAGGTCCCAAGGTTGAGCGGTACCAAACCTAAGGCACTCGCAGAGAATGCAGCTGCTGAGAAGCAGAAGACAGGAATGTATTCCCATTTATCCACATAAATGTCTCAGTTTAGCCCCCTGGATCTGCCTAACTGGTTTTCTTACGAACAGCATTTTGGATACAAGTCCTTCTCTCCACCTGATCTTGTCTCCTTGCATCCACACTGCAGGACCACTGGCTTCCTTTCCAACCCCTCAAACACACCAGCTTTCTTTGCAGCTCAAAGCATTGTGACTCACTGTCTTCCAGAGCAGAGCCCAGCATCTCTCCTCAGCTGAACCACAGAGCAAATCAAGACACCCAGGGCGCCAACCGCAACTCTTCGTACCTCACGTACCAGCGCAGCACTCTGTGCCCTGCCTGCCAGAGGGGTTCACAGCCCCTGCCCGAAGCCTGGCCCCAGACAGCACAAAGACCCTCGCCGTACCTCAGCTTGCCCCCTTCAGCTGAACGGGATGGAAGGTGAACAAGAGGAAGACCATGTGGGTAATTTATAGCCTCTCTTTAATCACAGGCCTCTGCAGGGAGGGACCTGGGAGTCCTGGGGGATACAAAGTTGACCATGAGCCAACAAGGCCAATGGTATCCTGGGGTGCATTGAGAAAAGCGTGACCAGCAGGTCGAGGGAGGTCATCCTTCCCCTCTACTCTGCCCTAGTGAGGCCGCACTTGGAGTGCTGTGCCAGTTCTAGGCTCCCCGGTTCAAGAAAGACAAGGAACTACTGCAGAGTCCTGTGGAGGGCTACAAAGATGATGAAGGGAATGGAGCACCTGTCTGTGAGGAAAGGCTGAGAGAGCTGGGGCGGTTTAACCTGGATAAGACTGAGAGGGGATCTTATCAGTGCTTATCAATATCTAAAGGGTGGATGTCAGGAGGATGGGGCCAGGCTCTTCTCAGTGATGTCCAGCGACAGGACTAGGGGCAATGGGCACAAACTGAAATGCAAGCAATTCCATCTCAACACGAGGCAAAACTTTACTCTGAGGGTGCCAGAGCACTGGAATGGGCTGCCCAGAGAGGTGGTGGGGTTTCCTTCTCTGGAGATACTCAGTATTCAAAACCTGCCTGGACTTGTTCCTGTCCAACCTGCAGGATTGGTGATCCTGCTCTGGCAGGGGGGTTGGACTCAGTGATCCCTGAAGGTCCCTTCCAACCCCTGCCACTCTGTGATGAAGCACAGCAGTGTGCTTTCCTGGCACAGGGCACTTTGGATATTACAGCCCAACTCACCGTAACAGCCCGTAGGACAAAACCTGCCTTTGCTGCAATTTTGGAAGCTGGGGGCAGGGTTTCACACCACTCTCTACTTACCTGGGAAAAGACACACAGAAGGACAGAGAAGACACAGCTAGACTCTCTCAGGTATATTTAAAAAAATCTAGAGAAGTCTAATATTTTGTGAAGTCACTTGAAGGTACAGGGTGGTAGCAGAAATCAAAACCCAGTGAGGAGAACATCACTTACTTAGATTTGCTCTTGGCCACTGTTTTTTTGCAGCATGAGGAAGAGGAAAAAAAAGAGAAGAAACAGTTGTCATTTTATCTTGTTTCCCTTATATGCAACATATAAAGATTAAGCGTTTTCCACTGCCTGCCTTTGCCATCGCCCCAGATAGATTGTGCACAGACATTTACTGTCACAAGAAATGCCCCTCGTCCTTCCACCTACGCACTCCCCGCTGCCCTTCTGCCATCGTGCCGCCTTCATAAGTGCCTACGCCCAGTGCCTAGCGCAACAGACGGCTCTTGTTACGGCCTCCAGGTGCTCTCAACACAAAGCTTCGATGCTGAATAGGCATTTGCCACACGAACGCGCAGTGTCACTTAAGGCAGGCGTGAACCAACGCTGCTGGTGAAAACCGCAATCCCACTCTCCCCTTACGCCCACACCTGCCCCGGCTCCTGCTGCAGTGCCAACTGAACGGTTTGCGTGGCGATAGGGGGAACCAGACCAGGGAGCTGTTCTCACATGAGACTAAACTAAGGCTGGGTCTTGGCCCCCCTGATCTAACACACTGCATAGCGGGAAACAGGCAGAATTGGGTTTTTCTGTTGGCTCAGTGATTTTAAACTCATCACAGATCTGCAGCATAAATGCAAAACGACCCCACCGGGATCTGAGCACTCGCTCATCTATGTTCTGGCCGTGCAAGTCTTGCTTAGGGCATTGCGTGCTTCTGGTCAACCTCCTCCTGTGCCCCTCCTTCAGCCCAGGCTCACCCAGGTAGGTGAAAGGCACATTTCTCAACCCAGGGCTCACTCCCTCCACCCCAACGCCCTCCAGCAACTCCCGTTTTTCCACGCAAGAGCTGAACGGAGCTTCTCAGCCTCGCTCCTGAGGGCTCGCAGGTTCTGCTCCCCCCGCGTTCCCGACCTCGGCCCCCGTCACAGGGCCTAGCCTTGCTGACAGGCACCCCCTCTGCTCT
>NW_010264297.1:0-4678 GCF_000690775.1 Eurypyga helias
CCCCCGCCCGCTCCCCTGCCACACCCCGCTCGGGCCGCTAGAGAGAGGTGCCCGTCAGTGGCCTGCCCAGGGCAGTGCCCAGTGTCTGTCCTTGGCCTCTGGTCACTCTCTCTGTCTGGCCTGTTGGACTGGCGAAGCGGAATACTTCTGTGGAAACCGGAACTGCCTGGAAAGCGCCTGCTCCTGTCAGGGACCGTCCAAGCTCACTTGACTGGGTTCGGAGCTGCAGCACCCTTCCTGTGCTGAGCTGCAGGCGTCTGCAACAGGCTGCCTTGGGGTTGTCTCTGGTAGCAAACGCGGCTGGAAGGACTGTGCGGCCCTGCCGAGTGTGCAGTGCAAGCCATCTGCCATGGGTACGGGAACAGGGAGTCACAGGTATCTAGTTCATGTGCTGGCAAGAATCATTTGTCAGGCTCCCTTGGCTGAGCTGTGGCACTCGGTAGACTTTGATTCCAGGTTTTGATTCTTTCTGTGTGTATCTAAAATAAATGGCTATCTAACAGATCTTTTAACTGAGCCAGTGGAGATGCAGCACTCCTCCAAGTGCTGTGTTTTTATCAATTTCTAAAGGAAAGTGTTCACATGCAGATCTGTTGTGAGTCACTTGGTAAGTTCTCTCTTCCCTGCGAGCCACACTGAACAGGTTTAGGGACAGAGAGACTGGAAGCTCAGGAACTTCAGTAATTTGTAAACCTGATAGTTTTCATTTATGAGCTCACATTCGTTACTCTGGAATTTATTTTCTTACACTTGCTGTGCAGGTATAATGCTGGACAGTGGGCTGTTTGTTTTAACGTAACTGCTGAGGAGACAGAAATGCCCTATGTTGTAAGAAGTGCTAATATTGTTACGAACACTGGCCAAAGATTAACAATATATGCAAAGGAATGTGAGCAGGCTAATATCTGTGCAGTTTGCTACAGCTGGGATTTTAAAAAGAGCTCAGGTGAAGTAGGTGCCTGTACCTGGCTTGCCAATAAGCTGGGATCTCTGTGGAAATGAGATCTACCTAATGGTATCAGCTCAAAGATGTTATCCTAGCTAACAGTGGTGTCTGTCCACGTCCTCTTCAGTACAAAGACAGGTTGGTGAGCTCCCTGAAGATCCCAGGTCGTATGTCAAATTTTCTAGGTCACTCTCTGGTAAGGACAAAGGGTATCTGTTATTACTGGAGAGAAATAAATCGCTCCAGTGGTGCGTGCCAGCCATAGCCTCTAATCCAGTTACTGTTGTATTGCACAACTTCTGCAACTGGCTGAAATTCTGGGCTGAGATGTGACATGGCATCTGCTTTTCATGCACTGGTTTGTCCTGGCCTTGTTTTGCTGATTTTGTACAAGGAAATGGGGATCGAGGTGCATTCAAAGAGTAGTAAAGAGATAAAGCCACTGTACTAAGTAAGGAATAGAGTGTGGGGAGAAAAGTCATTTGAGGCAGATCAGTCTAATTTGTGGGGTTCAGAGCCATCTCCTCCTGCTGCCAGTGTGTTCTCTGCCTTAGGAAGTAAGCTATAAATCTGGATACGCCACCACAGTAGTTGAACTTTACCAAATGTTTCACATCCTTTGGTATGTGGTGTGCTGGTGGCTTTTCCTCATGATGGTCTCACAGCTGCAGCAAAGAGTGTTTGTCTTTAAGCGCATTGCTGCTTGTCTTCATAAGTGTGTTTACAGCCTTGTGTTTCCCAGCAAGCTGGTAGTCTCATCAAAATTCTTACTCGTACTCTGCTGGCACAGCAGACTGGCAATTCTGCTTCTCCAAAAGCCTGGTAGGTAGTGCAGCACGTGGTTGCACACACTGCCTTTGCTATATCGCTCTGGTAAATTGTAGGCTTTGATGTGGCCATCATCTAAATTAAACTCTGTTACTTTACAACACTCACTGAAACAGCCATGAAGCTAGAATATTTCTGTCTCTAAGTACTTTCATCTATGGCAGCTTTTCTTTTCCACTGAGGCAATGTATGCACACTTGAAGTCCTCCTTTTAATGCGCTCATTCCCACTGTTGCCCAATAAAGTCTGTAGTGACTTCTTCCAAGCCAAATGTCAGAACTGGTACTCTGTACATGCTCGAGCTACACAAAGCAGCTGCTCTAGTCATGCTGTCCTTGAAATCCTTGGCCTCCTTTTCCTCCCTAGCTTTGTTACAGGCTGGAGGGCACAGACCTCACAGCTTCCTTTCCAGCTATTTCACAGCAATACAGATACTTCATCTGTAAATGCAAATTCAGGAATCTTCTTTATTTGGGCAAGTCCGTACATTTACTTAACCAGATATTTGTATGTTGTTAAAGCCTTAGCCTGAAATTTCTTCACAGTTACCTAATCGATAGCTTAGTCTCAACATAGCTTAGATATTGAGTTTATTCTTCCTCTTTTGATCTTTTCTGTATATCTTTTTTCAGTTATTAGGGATGTTTTCCCTGATTCTGCTTGTAACCCGAGTATCCTCTCTGACATGGAAGCATTTCTAGTGCCTTGCACTGATGTGACATAGCAGATCCCTTACTGTGTAAGGTTGCTAAGAGGGAAGTTCTCCCCAGCCAGGCTACGTTCTGTAAACTAATGTGGGATTTCATCATCGAGCGCCCCCGTGGCAACAACATCCTTCTGCCTGGCCTTGACAAGTGCAGTCATGCATCACTTCACACAAAGCTGCGGTAAAGATCACTCTGCCCTTTTGCTTTGATCAGGCTAGCCATCTCTTGGCACATTTCTACTGGTCCCATCCCTTGGTTGCATCCAAAACTATGTCTGTCTTTCTGGATCCTTCCCAGCACACCCATGCCTGTCTCAATTTCTACGTGAACTATTTACCTTTGTCTCGAATCGATCCATAGCATCAGCTTCTATAACCTAATTGATACACTTCAAATAAGTGCCTTTGTGCTCTCTTCTCTGCAGCTGTCATGCTTAGAGGATTTTTCCATATATTTTGCAGAGCCATCTCCTCATCAACGTTTCCCTTTCCTACGGTGACAGCTGTTCCTGGTTTTCTGTAGCTGTCCACTGCCTTTCTAAGACTACCTGGCACGGTAGCTGTTGGACAGTTGTGCGTAGCACAGCGGCATCCTGGTCGATGCCTGGGCTTTCTAGGCACATAAGCAACACAAATAAGGAGCACAGTAACAAGTGAGTTCCGTGTTTACTTACTGAGCAACAGAATTCAATCATTTCTGCTCTTTACCATTATCAGTTCCAAACAGAAGTCACAAATCTGTCGCGTGCCTGTGTGGAGGCCAAGCCCTTTAGGGTAGGTGCTGTTTCTTCTGTTTGGTGTGGCACCTGCGCACGCAGCTGGTGCTCTAGAGAAGAGAAAGGAGTGTGTGATGACCGAGTGCACCGGCGATACCCCTGTTTTCTTTTCCACTGTAACTCAGAGAGAGAGACACGAGACCGCAGCAATGTGCAGATATTGTTCCCTGGAATGTTTTCTGTCCTCTGTAATCACTTCATCAAAATCCATAAATCAACTAGGTAAGAGTAAAAAGCACAAACACGACTAATTTGTGCCTTCCTGCCCAGTGTTGCTTTTGGCACACTGAACACCAAACCTTTTCCTGAAAAAATTGATCATGAGACCAGGCAAGGATTTGGTGAAACAGGACAGCAAGGCCACGTCCCCTGCTGGCTTCCATAATCCCTGCTTCCTTTTCATTCACCATAGAAGATTCAGAGAGTAAAACAATGGGTTGTATTCCTGTATTTACTCTGGAAGTCACCATTTCATGCTCGTTTCCCAGTGACCGGTGCTGGTAACACATACTTGGCCCAGGCAGGCCACGAAACCCTGTGGGAAGGAAACCTTGATGGAGACGCCAAGGCCGCAGCCCCTGTCACATGTCCTCCTGGCTCTGGCAGTGCTTAGGGAGATTAGCACCTTCTCAGCTGCCCTGCCGCTCTGCTGTGGTGATTACCGCTCTCTGACATCTGTCAGCATGTCCAGGCTGTGGCTCCTTCAGCTGCTGCTGTCCAGACAGCCAAGGATCCGCAGAAACCTCATCGCTCTCTTCTGACCCAGAGCAGTTTGATCTAACAGGGTGGGAAGTGTTGTCCGGAGCAGCCCTTCCAGGAGATCTGAAGGGACACCCCCTTCATTGCGGAGATCCTGGGGGGCACGAGGAGGAGGTGATGGCAGTCCCAGAGAGGCAAGGGCAGGAAGCACAGGCCGGAGGCTGTGGTGAAGGACCTGGTGAACAACTGCCACTTTTCCTGACTGACTCCTGGCTTGGAGAAGGCAGGGTAGTCCCCAGATGGCTTTGTCCAGGCGTCTCAGAAAGCTTGCGCTTTTTTTTCCCCCCCTTGGGAGAGTACTCCAGGGTCTCTCTTTTCTGATCTTTGAGGAAATAATGAAGGTGCTCAAACTCCTAAAACCTGAACTGGCTGAAGGATCTGCCCAAGTGGCTGGCACATCTAGCTGGAGAGATGTGTCGCTCAGAAAGGTGCAGGAGCTACTGAGCCCTTCAGAAAACGTGGAGTTTTCTTGTCACAGAGGAACGGCACAGAGGAAGGGCCGTAACGACAACCGATCTTACATGCTATTGCTGTGGTGGATTGGCCTCTCCTTGAATCGAGGGGAGAAGAGCGGAGCTCAGGAGTCCCGACCCTGTCACCTGCTCTTGCATCCTGTGACAGAAAAAGCAAACCCATTTTGCTCATGAATATTTCATTCGGAAG
>NW_010264297.1:4709-5565 GCF_000690775.1 Eurypyga helias
TAATCAAACCATGGTGTTCTCTCATCTCCTCTCAGCCCAGGAAACAGCCGTCGGCATCTCTCCGCATCCTTCCCACCACTGAGCGGCACTGGCCGGCTGGTCGTACGACACGGTGGTGCTGTGTCCCGCTTGCGCAGCTCCCTTTGCGCTCGTGCTCCCCAGGGCGGGCTACCCTTCTTTCTTGCACAGATTATTTTTATCTCCCTTTGTTTGCCCGATAAAAAAAAAATCCCTCCCAGTTTTACTGTTTTCCATTCGACACACAGATTTTTCTCATGTGTGTTTCCTTCTCCTCTGGCCAGGAGTGGAGGGAAGGGAGTATCCTGGATAACCTAACGTGAGAGGAATTTTCACGTGCTTTTTCACCTTAGGTGAGAGAGTCTCCGGAACGGTGTCAGTGTTGTTGCTTGGGCCAAAGCGATGCCGCTCCCGAATGAGAGACATCCTGGAGCGGCAGAGAATCGCCCTGTAATCTACAGGATCTGCCTGCCAGCGCCCTGCATGGCCTTTGCACCGGTTCTGCTTGGCCCTCACGCACTGGGATCACTGGGAAACTGGAGCTTCTGATTCATTGCTCAGACCCTGAGCAGCTACAGGAAAGTCTCTGCTCCAAGATGCTGAACTGGGGACCTTATTTTGGTTTTAGAGGTTAGGGGAATGGGATTTGCAGGTGGCTGGAGTACAAGGAATGGGTGTAGACAGCGTATGAGTATGTCCTGCCTGCTCAGAAGGCTGGAATAAAGAGCATAAGCCAAAGCAAAAGAAACCCAAAGCACGACTCGTATCCAATAGCTGAAGGGTTGGTCACGTCTGCGGGGGCAGGAGGTGGGCGGCGGGTGGGTCCCCAGCCCTGAGG
>NW_010264298.1:0-22621 GCF_000690775.1 Eurypyga helias
GGCCGCGTGCGCCCGCACGGCGCTGCAGCACCGCTCCGCTGGCAGCTGCCGACGTTTGGTGCTGGGTTTGCCTGGTGGTTGTTGGAGGAGCTTATGAATCGTTTGCTTCCGGTGTCGGGTTAATAATTCGGTTATTTGGCTCGAAGGTAAAGCCTGTGTGGGGTTGAAAACTGCTGCCTTTTCGCTGGGAAACGCAGGGAGCTGTGTCAGCCACGAGCAGCCGCGTCCGCGCTAGTTCTTGGACAAGGCACCTTCCTTGATTTTCGAAACTTCTGAAGGTTTCCTCGTAATTGTGGTAGACGGGGGTTTAGAACACCGTATCACTGTTAGAAAAGAGGAAGGAGACCATAAAGGCTTACTTGAAACAGAATAAATCCCAGTATGAGTGGAAACAACTATCACTTGCGTGAGAATGAATTAGAATTCAGCTTAGGTCATGTAGTCCTTTATTCTCTAGAATTCTTCTTCTCAAGAAAGTTTTCTTGACTTCTGCAGTTTGGATGCTAAATCTACGAGTATCCAGGTGGTAGTTAAAGAAGGTGGTCTGAAGCTTATCCAGGTCCAAGACAATGGCTGCGGTATCAGAGTGAGTAAATGAAGTTGACAGCTGTATGCTGATGCTTAATACTACGTTTTAAAATTTACTTCAGCTTATAAATGTTTCTGATCCTGAAAAAAAACATGGAGAGTGACTATGACTTCTCCCTTTCACACAGAAAGAAGATCTGGACATTGTATGTGAGAGATTTACTACGAGTAAACTGCAAAAATTTGAAGACTTGGCTAGTATTTCTACATACGGTTTTAGGGGCGAGGTAAGCACTTCCTCAGGTTTGAAACTGTTCTTTCATTGTTGTTCTCCTGTTGTGGTGGGGTTTGCATGCCATCTCATTCACGATGCTCTTCACAGAAGGTTCTGTTTTCTGAGAGAGTCTGCCACGTGAATATAGTTCAAAATACTTTTCTGTGTCTTCCAAGATTAGATGGCTGCCTAGGGGGATGTGTGTGTGCTCTTGGCTTCCTGGAGTAGGATTCAGTTTTTAAAGTAAAACAAGGCCTGTCATCTCAGATGTTGCTTCAAGAACCTACGGGTTAAAGACAACGGAAGATCTGAGTGGAAGGTGGATCTGTGATGTCAGACACTTGTCTAACTATAATATTTAGAAATAAATGTTTGAAATGTGCATTTGTCTTCCTTTGCTTTTGCTGTTAAGTCAAGTCTAGTGTCTCTGCCCCTCAGATGGACTAGTGCTCCAGCTTCTCATAGGCTGTATCTGTACTGGTCTGAAAGGACAGTCCAGGATGTTCAGTCTAGTTCTGCTTTTCCCCTCCAGGTGGGCAGGAAGATATATAAGTGTGTTGCATGAGCTCAGATACGTAGATCCTTGCGTGCTCCAGAGGGTGGGCTGCTTGAGTCATCTCCTCATGCACTTTCGACGTAACCAGCTCCACAGCCAGTGGAGTCTGGTCCTGAGGCTGGTTTCAGCAAGTTGTGTAGGCAAGTCCGTTGAGTTTTCCAGGAAAACCATTGTAACCTAACTTTGTAATATTGCCTAAATTCAAGAGAACAACTTGAGCAGGGATGAGGAAGGCTAAAACCTTCCAGTTCTTTTTTTTAACCTGAAAGAAAGAAAAGGGCACAACTGTAATAACTTTGCAAATTTCATTTACATGTTTAGTTGCTTGTGTTGTCAGAGATGATGAAACGTTACAAAAGCCAAAGGAAGGTCCTGGATACTAAAACTTGTTAGAACTTTACTGACCTGTGACTTTCTTGTAAGGGTTTTTAATAATCCCTTGCAAGTAGTCTGTCAGAATTTACCGATGTTGTTTGAAGTGTGGACACTCTTCAGTCGCCTCCAGACCGAGGTTCACAAAGATGCTTTCCCTCTCTCTAGGCACTGGCCAGCATCAGTCACGTCGCCCACGTTACGGTAACAACTAAAACAGCCGACGCAAAGTGTGCGTACAGGTACGCGGCCCGTTGTCCAAGCGGCTTCTCCCGTGTGCGGTAATGAACAGGGGCATTTAAGTCTCTTGTCAGTGCTCCTATTCAGGAGCATGGCAGGGTAGGGAATTAAGTGTTTCTAGAGTAGGCACAGGAAAGACCTAGAAGGTGAGAAAACATAGTTTGAGTGGGTTTTATTCCAGACTGTAAAGGGTAAGCGTTACCTAAACAACATATTTTAAAAGGGGGGAGGGGGGGGGGGCTGAGTCTTAAAGGGATTTCTACTTCAGCAGCCAATGTAGTGTAATTTTTCTGTCTTTTTCTCCATTTCAGGGTAAAATCATATTTATATGCAGTCAGCATATCTTGCAAATTTCATACATCTCTGAGCAAGGGAACTTAAGAGTTTCACTTGCTCTTGTATGGTTCCTAATCCTATCCTAAAAAGGTTTTGAATATTCTTCTGAAAACTTAGACCCTAAGTAAAAGCAAGCTGCTCCATTGATTTCTTGACTACTTTTAAGAAATAGAAGGGAAAAAAAAGAAAAGCTTTGCATCTTGTTTTTTCAGAATATTGTATGGCTATGCTCTTTCATGTATTAAGTATGTAGGGTATATGAGAGGGGAAAAATAGTATGCCCTTTGAAATTATGCACCTGTATAACTTGCTGAAAGGCCTAAGTGGGTCAGAAATCTCCTATGCTCAAGGCTAAAACACGGTAATTCTGCTTTTACTGGAAAAGTGTCAGTAATACAATTTCAAAACATGTATTTTGTTATCTGCTCCTTTCTCTCTGGTGATATTCCCACTGCCCCTCTGGGTCCTAAGGTCCATGAAGGCAGTTTTCCTCTAGCAGAAAGAGGAGGTTGCAGCCAGTTGTCGATGTCCCGGGTTTTTTGCTGGGAGGAGCGGGATTTCTTTTGTCTTCTCCCTTTTGTCGTCATCTGCCTGTGTCTGCTCCTCCCCAGTAAATCCAGATGTCTGACAGTTTTTTTTTTTAATTCCTAGAGCTAGTTACAGTGATGGAAAAATTAAGGCCCCTCCAAAACCCTGTGCTGGAAACCAAGGGACTCAGATCACGGTAGGTTTCTGTGCCTCTTCCCTCTTCTGTTTCCTGGTCACTATGCTTGCACCACTTACTGGTATGTGTTACAGTGTAAGGTCCCCGACACTATCACCTTGTAGAGTTCTTTTCCAAGTGATGATGCTGTGTGGTTTTGTTGGGGCTTTTGTCTTCCCCAAAGACAGTCAGGTAGTTAAATGAATAGTGAAAACCAACGATTTAAGCTGCTGTTGTACTAACAGTCTTGATTGCAGCAACTGTTGCAATGCCGATTTGCATTTCATCAGAACACAGTGCAATCAGGAAATCCGTTGTCATCTGCATGTAACTGTCACTGCAAAGTGAGCTGTAGAGTTGTCGTTAACTGGTAAAAATACTGATGTACCGAAATACTTGAAAACATACGTTTCTCTGGAGTTGCATTTTGTTAGGTGGACTTAAGCAGGTGAGGAAGAAATGGAATGTTGACCCTTCATAAACTGAAAGGTTTTTGGAAGATTTCTCTGCAGGGAGAAGTCTCTGCGGAAGTCTCTCTGCAGGGGATGGATTTAGATGAATTATAGAGTGAGAGAAGATTTTTAAAAATTGTTTTTAATTGTGATCTTTTTCTCTCTAGGTTGAAGATCTTTTTTACAATGTAAATACAAGGAGGAAAGCTTTAAAAAACCCAAATGAAGAATATGCAAAAATACTAGAAGTCGTTAGCAGGTAAACTGAAATAGGAGGCTCAGATATTTTCTCCTGCCATCACCCAAGAACCAGGGATTTTCAGAGGGACTGGCATATGTGTGCGTGCTGTCATTTTTTGTTGGTTTTGAGACTTTCTGTTACTGTATGGTGTCAGATGCCAGTCCAGTTTGATACCAGAGGAGTAGCAGTATATTCAGACTATGACTGTTAGTAAGTTCCAGCAAACAAACGGTGATAGACTTGAATGAGTCAACTCTCAATGAACTTGGGCTGAACAGAATCCAAGTGAAAACTCTGCAAGAGCTTTGAGATTTGGCTGAGTGTGAAAAAGCTGAACAGCAATTTCACGTCCTAAAAAGAAAAAAAATTAAAATCTCACTTTAGCTACCAGATGTCCCCTTCCTGGGTCCCCTCAGGGCATCTTTTGCCACGTGCAGAGGCTTTGCAAGCAGGATCTACACAATTTAACCAAAACAGAATAGAATCACAGAATGGTTTGGGTTGGAAGGGACCTTACAGACCATCCAGCTCCAACCCCCCTGCTATGGGCAGGGACACCTTCCACTAGACCAGGCTGCTCAAGGCCTCATCCAGCCTGGCCTTGAACACCTCCAGGGATGGGGCATATCTTGGTCAATACCCTTCTTATGTTGGGGGCCCCAAAGGAAATAACCGCTTTGCGCTTTCAGTAAACACGAAAGCTGGGCAAGAGTAGCAAGAGTGTGTGCTAAGCATTAGCTGGCTGCCTGAAGGAGCTACTTTGGCATCTTTACTGTCCAGGCAGACTTCAGCCAGGAGGTGAAGGAAGGGTCAGGTCCCGCTGCCCCATGGAAGAGGCTGATCTGAAATGTTGCTGAGTTACAGATTTCCAACTTGTTGGGGTTTCTTCCATTAAAATTTTGCATCTTTTTTTTTTTTTTCCTCTTGAATTTTTGAGTTACTAACTGTCCTGGCCACCACAGTCCAACCCCTACTTGCAGTTTTACATTTCTCATCCTGCACGGTTCTCCTGTGTGTTCTTTCTCAAAACTTAGCAACGTTCTTAGAAGGCTGAGTCAGGGTTCTGCAACTGTGGTCTGTGAGAACCTGGCCTTGGGATCACATCCAGCTGAACCATTAGGATTGGGGAGGTTAGAAGGGTGAGCTGGCCATTTTTCAGACCCTTCTCCATAGCAGCTGAGACTCAATTCCGTTATACCCAGGAGGTATAGGTTCTGGTAAACCTTTGCAGGGAAATTGGACTAACCAGGTCTGTAGAAGTTGATCTTTTTTTTGAGAAATAATCTAAGCTGATCCTTGAGTTTCCTTATGGTTGGAGGTGAATTGGTAAATAGAAAACACTTATTTTTGTAGCTGTTTAGTCTACCAAACCTCGATTTGGCTTAAATCACATTACTGTGTAGCAGGAAATAAACCAGCTCCTGTTACTAGCTGCTTTCCAGCATCCAGGGAAATGGATTCTTTCACATACTGCAGTCTTATGTTTGCCTCTTTTCCAGGTATGCCATCCATAACTCGGGCATCAGCTTTTCACTTAAAAAGGTATGTAAATACAGTCTTTAACTTCACTCTGGGCGTGTGTACATGTATACACATACAGGAAAATGCCACAGACACTGCACTGCATGTTTTGCAATGGGAAGAAAAAACTCCCTCCTACTGAAATGTTGGCGAGTATGTTGATGCAGTTTGGACAGAAAACACACATATTTTTGCCTTGTTTACTTTTAATCAGTGTGTCAGGAGTTTTCTGTGTGGCCAGCTTTTTATTTTGGTTTAGTTTTGGGCTGTTTCATGGGCTATAGGGTTCCTTCATTTGGTGTCGCTCTTGATACCTGTTCACTGAGATGCCGACGTTCCTCGTTTTCAAAGATGGAGTTGTGAGCCTGAATGGGTCTGATGTGATCAGCAAATCTCTTAATATTGTGCCATTTACCATCTATTGCTTTTCTGAAATAAGTCAACAATAATGCAAAACATCACAGTGATGTTATGCCACACGCCTTTTCATTAGAAACGTTACTGTTTCTGAAACCTCAGCCAGAGCTGTGATTTTCACAGAATCACAGACTGGTTTGGGTTGGAAGGGACCTTAAAGCCCATCTAGTTCCACCCCCCCTGCCATGGGCAGGGACACCTTCCACTAGACCAGGTTGCTCCAAGCCTCATCCAGCCTGGCCTTGAACACTTCCAGGGATGGGGCATCCACAGCTTCTCTGGGCAACCTGTGCCAGTGCCTCACCACCCTCTCCGGGAAGAACTTCTTCCTGATATCCAATCTAAACCTCCCCACTTTCAATTTAAACCCATTACCCCTTGTCCTGTCGCTACAGGCCCTTGTAAAAAGTCCCCCCCAGCTGATTGATTGATTCTCATTTCTGCTCCCTTCAGCAAGGTGATACCGTGTCAGATGTTAGAACCTTATCGAATGCCTCGACAGTGGACAACATCAGGTCTGTCTTTGGAAATGCTGTTAGCAGGTATGTTGATGGCGAGTTTCATTTTGACACACAGTTTTCTAGGAAGTCTCCTTTCTCGTTTCGAAGGACATGGGCTGTGCTAATTCCAGTGTCCTTCAAGGTGAATTACAGAGACGAGAGTACTGCAGTGATAGAGCTCTCCTTTGTTTTGCAGAATGTGTGACCTTGGTTTTTTTCAGTGTATCAGAGGAAAGAGCAAAGTTGCAAAGCTGTTCTTCTAATGCACTAACAGGGAACCATCTGCTTGCAACCTGCTGTGTGCTTATTTAAAAAGCTGCACCTGTATTCTCGTCAAGTTTCTAGCCTCTTTCTACACTACCGATACCACTTCTTACTGCAGTCTGCTGTCTGACAAATTTCTGAGTCTTCTCAAAACTGTTTCTCTGAAATATTACAGTTGAATATTTTAATATCAGCTACATTATCTGAGGCTGAGTAAACCAGCAAGAGATGCTGAAAACAAATAAACCCGAGTGTCTTGTGAAAACGTATCTGCTGCTTTAGGAAGAGTTCTCTCTCTATAAAAACAGTCAGCTGTGAAGGTCTCAGACACACTTGTGGAATGAATTTGTCCCGTGAATACTTGGGTATCAGTTTGATTCACTTACTGAAAGTCACTCTTCACAAGTAAGGCATCTAATTTTTCATGCATGGAAACCCCCTTGGGAAATGCTGCCAAACAGAGGCGCTGCTTAGCGCTAAGGTTTGCAGTGTTGCTTGTTTCCACGTTTGGGTTTCCACGTTTGGTTTTGTCTGCTACTAATGCTTGTTTGATCCAGTTTTTCCTTCGTACAGTTCTGAATAAATAGCATGTTTTAATGTAGATGATTTGAACATACGTTTTCCAGTGAAGCTTTTATTTTACCCAGTTTCAGATGGTCTTTAGTCTAGCTTGTTATTTCGACTTAAAAAATGAACACAACTAAAAATGGCACTCAGATATTGAGGTTGAACTGGAAACAAGTAGCCCATAAGCCTTCTCTGTGATAACTTTAGAAGCTGGCATAGTGCCTTGCAAGAGAGCAGCGCTCACAGACTACACAAGTGGGTTTCCTGGACTAAAGAATCATGAAAGTTTATAAGAACTATTACAAAAACTGATCATGTTAGGCTCTATATGCATGAGCAAGAAAAAACCTTACATTTTTATGGCTTCTTAACAGCCCACCAATAAATATTAGACTGGCAAAAGTGGAGAGAGGAGTTCAAGAAAAAGAATGTTCTTCCCTGGCTGCTGACGATTTCGAAGTGTCCTTGTCTGTCACTGTTACTGACTTCAGTGTGTATTAGATATCTATAATATTATGGGTACTGTGATACGTTAAGGTATTACGAATGATATACTGAGCGTCTTGCAGACGGCAGTCGTACCACGTTACTACCTTACGCTTACTAGCAGGAAGAAATGACATGGTTCAGGTTCACTAATGTTTGTGGCTCGGCAATGAATGTTTGAACTCTCAGATAATTCTAACATGTTCATTAACTGTGATATAAATAGAATGTAGGCCAGTATATCGCTACTAGTGAGAACTGTTCCAAATCTGCACCAACAGAAGAATTCTTTGGTTTTCTTGTGTTTCTGTCGACTGTCAATAGAGAACTGATAGAAGTGGGCTGTGAAGATGCAAGTCTGGCCTTTAAAATGAAAGGCTACATCACAAACGCAAACTACTCTGTGAAGAAATGCATATTTTTGCTCTTCATAAACCGTAAGTTTAAAAAAAAAAAGGCAGCATTTTGTACCAGCCATATGTTGTGTATGTAATGATCTGGAGAACAAATCTTTCTGAAAAACTACAAAATGTGTGAGCATTCTTAAAACGCTGACGAAGAAGTCTATCCATGAATTGTAGATCTTAAGGTGTTTTTCTGTTTGTCACGTGAACTGAGCTTTGCACTGTAAAGAGTGGAAAGCAGCTAAGACTGGACCTAAAGAAACTTAAGCCCGTGGAGTATCAAGGCTATGATTGTGTCCCGCCAACTTACACAGAGCGGTGTCTCCGTTCCGTAGCAACGTTGGCGTAGGATGCAACAAACCTTGACTGTATGAAGTGATGAAAAGGTAGTACGATTACTTCAATATTTGGGGAAAAAAATATTTCTAACTATAAAACACAGTAAGAAGATATTCCCTGTTCCTGGTTTTATAGGTAGAATAAACAGGTGTTGGGAAAAACGGGTGTAACGTGTGCCCTTTGAAGACAGCAAGCATGAAGGCGTTGGTCTGAAGGAGTAGTTGGGCGCTGCGCAGCGCGTTTCAACGCGGCTCCTCGAAACAGCGTTGTGTTCTGTGTTTCAGATCGACTGGTAGAGTCAGCCGCGCTGCGCAAAGCCATAGAAACTGTGTATGCTGCTTATTTGCCAAAAAGTACGCATCCGTTCCTATACTTAAGGTAAGGTAATAGGAAGAAGTAGCCTTTTAGTGCTATCTTGTAGGATATAGCTAGGGTGAGTCGGTTCAGAAGGACATTTGGGTGCCTGATAGTAGTGTTAAGCATTGCACTGTGGTGCTTAATTGCCAGCCAGGAGATAATGAAATAACATTAAAGAAATCTTAAGAAGAGCCTCATTTTCAGAAGTAGCGAGCGCCTGCAATCTCAGCTTAAGTCCTTCTGTATTATGGATGCTCTCCACTTAGGAAAATGAGTTACACCAGGAATACGGTGGAGCACTTAAGAGCAGTCAGATCACTTACTCCATACTCACTAAATTTTACCTTGCTGGGATTTATATTTGTATCTGTATTTTCAACAGTTACTGTTCTTGGTATGCTAACGCAACAAGAAAGTGAATTTCCTGCTGCTTACAGGAAATAAATACTTTTAAAACCGGTTAAGTAATACCTAAAATCGAACAGAAGCTGTCCTTTAAAAATTGGAGAACATGACATAAAATGGATAACCTGGCTTTGTAACTGTAGGCCAGGTAAAGTAAAAAGTAAAAAGAGATTTAAAAAACCTCTTCTTTGTAGTAGTACAATGGAGGGTTTGGATTGAAGTATGTAAGCTTATGTAAGGTGATCTTGGTGAATGGGGAATAGAGTTCTTCACAGTAATTATTTTAATAGTATTTTTAATATAGTACAGTCAGATTTGTTTGGCATACCTTGAGTAGGTTTTGGGCCAAGTTTGGCTTCTCCGCATGGAGTAATAGAAGCTGTGGATGCCCCATCCCTGGAAGTGTTCAAGGCCAGGCTGGATGAGGCTTTGAGCAACCTGGTCTAGTGGAAGGGGTCCCTGCCCATGGCAGGGGGGTTGGAACTGGATGGTCTTTGAGGTCCCTTCCAACCCGAACCATTCTGTGATTCTATGATTCAAATCTGACAGATTTTATACTGAACCAATTTGTGCCCCCTCTGCCATCCACGGGAAAATTTAGGTTAACTTTTTCTAAAATGTTTTCCAGCCTGGAAATAGCCCCCCAGAATGTAGATGTGAATGTGCACCCTACAAAACACGAGGTGCATTTCCTTCACGAAGATAGTATTCTAGAGCGTGTGCAACAGCATGTAGAGAGCAAGTTGCTGGGCTCTAATTCTTCACGGATGTACTTCACTCAGGTGAGAACACGTCTGATGTGACCACAGCTCGGCACTGTTTTAGCTGCTGGGGACATGTTTACGCCGTTCAGTGGTGCAGTCTAGGCAGGGATTGGTAGTCATCACTGTGACACTGACAGCTTGAGATCTTTGCTGTACGTTTCAGGGATGAAACTGCTTTAATAGACCAGTGTTAACAATGGGGCAGAAGAGAGAAAAAGTGTACAAAAACCTTTTAACTACCTTTCTTTCAAGTATCTGATCAGTCTTTTTGGTGTTACATGTGTATTAGCCTTCACATGTGGTAAACTGGTTTTTATTCTGTCTGCCCTGGTTTATGTGAAGGACATGTGACTGAGGAAATTGCCCTATGTATTTCACACCACTTTGGATTTAAATCTAACCAGAAAAAAATGCAGAAGACTTCCTAATCTTTTAAAAACAAATTTCTTTGGGTTTTGATATTAAAGATATTTCCCTTTGAGACAAAGGGATCTTAACTTTAGCTCAGATGTTGTGAACTGCCAAGATGATGACATACATGCTGTGGGGCTAGCAAGGGCAGAGCTGGCAGCCTGTCTAAGCAGCTGACGCTGTGTTTGTGGTGCTTGAGCGGTGAGATGCTGTGAGAAGCGTGGCTGATCTTCCTGGGTTCTTTTCTTATTGTTCAACCTCTTCTCTTCACTCCCCCAAATCTGAACGCAGACGTTGCTTCCAGGCGCCGACTGCTCTTCCACTGAGGTTGTAAAGGCAGCAGCGAACCCTTCCGCGGCTGCCAAAGGAACCAGTGACAAGGTTTATCCGCACCAGATGGTGCGCACCGATTCCCGGGAGCAGAAACTAGATGCTTTTCTTCAGCCAGCGAACAACCCCCGGAGTACGGGCCCCGCTGAAGCGACGGCAGAGGTTAATGCAGGACCTCCCAAGGGTGTGGCCAGGCCACGGGATGCTGAAATGGAAGATGTCAGTGACCTGGCCAATGCCACTGAAATGGCCGATGTTCGGGAGGACACGGTGCGGCCTGGGGGGCTGCGTGAGAGTGGACACGTGTCTCCTGAGACAGTGCCTTCTCGGTAAGTCTCGACTTCCCCGAGCGAGCGCAAGGCTACCTGTTTATTTCGTGGCACGGCCCTGAAACTGAACGTTTTTCTGATCTCTTTGGAATTCTGCTTTTTCAGAAGGAAAAATTTTCCTAGAATAATTTTCCATGGCTTTTATTGAGAAGTCATACTTCAGCCGTGAACTGTAAATGACAGAACTTGCGATACGTTTTGTAACTGGAACGGGATTTTCATGCACAGTGCAAGGCAGGAAGCAGCGTGAAGAGTGACGTTAACTTCAGTATGGGGAGATCGTACGGGCCCGTCTCCCTCTGGAGACCCACCTTCTGTGGGGGCGTGGCAGCTACATCGCTGAATTCTGCAGAGGCTACCCTATAATGACACAAGTGCTGTAATTATAGAATTATAGAATATTTAGGGTTGGAAGGGACCTTAAAGATCATCTAGTTCCAACCCCCCTGCCATGGGCAGGGACACCTTCCACTAGACCAGTGCGATCCTTTGATAATAAGACCAGTGCTAATCCTTCGATAGCTCCTGCAGGAGCTGTTACGAGGGGCCCAAGTCTTCTGAAGGAATCTGATTTTTCCCTCCCTGCCCCCAGTGTTACAGAAAAATTATTATGGTGGGGGGTGGAAATCATTAGAAAGAGCAATATTTTTTGATGTGCTCTTCAGAGCCCAGTTCCCTTGGTGCTTACATGGGCTGTGTGATGCGATCAGTACTGGAAGTGAGGTGAAAGTCATTCTTTTTTTTTTCTGGAAACCTTTGGGAAACTTCCTGCGTTCCCCGTGTTAATGTTCAGCGTGTGAACTGAACATCCCATCTGTTGGTGTGTTTTGCCTAAGAGAACTGAACAGAATTCCTGTTGTTTCGGTATGGCAGAAAGAGACCCCGGGAAGACGCGGACGTAGAAATGGAGCTGGATGACACGAGAAAGGACATGACTGCTGCCTGCACCCCTAGGAGGAGAATCATCCATTTGACGAGTGTGTTGACTCTCCAGGAGGAAATCAGTAACCAGGCGCATGCAAGTAAGCAAGCCTTTTGCTTCTCAGCTTATCGTTATTCCACCAACTGAGTGTGACCATCTGAACTGCTGAGGAAAAAGGTATTTAACAGGCTTTTTTGTACCTGGTTAGTTGGTGGGGGTTCTGCGCGTTCTAAATAGCTTGCAAAGCTTAACTTGCACCGTAACTAATAATGCTAGAAAATCACAGCTTGAAAAGCAAAGGGCTTCTGTAATTTTCAGACAGCCACGATATGCTCATCGCAAAAATTTTGCTTCGATTCATGATTATGAAGTAGACTGGGAAAGGCTTGATAAATGGTTTTGTTTGCTGCTTTTGCTTTTTGTTTTCACCTGTATCTGTCCCACTTATATGAAATTATGAGACTGCTGAAAAACTATTCTCTCTTCTGGTAAGAGTTACTTGGGAAAAAGGCGAAGGGTTTGTCATCCCTCCTAGGGTTGTTTCCCCTCTTAGCTCTTTTGGCTGCCTCGAGACTCCCACCGAGTCCCAACACTCTGACGAACTGAGTCGTGTGGGCTGTCATGCGTTCTGGGTTTTCTGTTGAGTTTATTGTGATTTTTCTGGTAGTAAGAACCGGGAAGCTCTGCAGCTAAAGCAGCTGGACTGAGAGATATCTGTCAGAGGTAACTCTTTCATAAATTCTTGATCTTTACAAAGCATGTACTTACACCTGTGGTCCAGAAAGGTTTCGCACTGGGCTGGTAACTGACTGACCGTTTAAATACTTAAGCAGTTGTCCGAGCCATGCAACGTCCCAAAATCTGTCAAAAGGTGTGGTAGAACTTGCACGGCTGTTTGAGGTTGTGTCTTGGCTTCAGTTGTGTAAGAAATACCTAAAGAGACCTTTGTAAGAAGTATTCTTCTCACAGTGTTGTATTCTGTTGGAAAAGGTAACAACGGAATTTGGGTAGCGTGGTGCTTTGTACGTGCTGTGACTGCAGGGCCAAGCTCCTGTGATGAAGCTGCTCCCAAGGACTGCAACACGTCACTCTTGTGAAGTGCCTAAAATGGATTCTTATGGTGGAATCTGACTTGTCATACTTTTAATTTATATATTGAAGAAAAAAAAAAAAAAGACCAGAAACTTATTTTGGGAGAAAAAAATAAATAAATTATGGACCTATTCTATCACACTTTCAGAATTTAGTCTGACAGTATTAGTTGCTGCTGTTGTAAAATTGTTTTACATTGGAGGTTTTCTTTGAAGCATGTTTGTGCACCCTGACTAATCTCCTCTGGCTGGAAACAAATCTTGGAAGGCTATTCAAGTCAAACACAGATTCTCTTTTTAATCTGCATTTGTAGTTTAACTGTTAACTATTCTCACGTATGCTTCAATATCACAGAACAGTTTGGGTTGGAAGGGACCTTAAAGACCACCCAGTTCCAACCCCCCTGCCATGGGCAGGGACACCTTCCACTAGACCAGGTTGCTCTAAGCCTCATCCAGCCTGGCCTTGGACACTTCCAGGGATGGGGCATCCACAGCTTCTCTGGGCAACCTGTGCCAGTGCCTCACCACCTTCTCCGGGAAGAACTTCTTCCTGATATCCAATCTAAACCTCCCCACTTTCAATTTAAACCCGTTACCCCTTGTCCTGTCACTACAGGCCCTTGTAAAAAGTCCCCCCCAGCTTCCTTGTAGCCCCTTCAGGAACTGGAAGGCTGTTTTATTGTGTTTATATATGTATGTATGCACACAAATGGTTAATGCTTCAAAACATGTGAATAATGGGTCGTTCAAGCCTATAAGAAGCAGCAGGGGTGTAGTAGTGACTGAACAGTAACCTGAGACTTTAAAAAGACACACAAACAACTCAACTAAATACATTAGTGCAGGGTTGCAAATATGAAACCATATCCTTTTGTTTCTTCCCCACTCCCTCATCTGTTTCAGATCTTCAGGAGATGCTACATGATCACTCATTTGTTGGCTGTGTAAGTCCTCAGTGGGCTCTGGCCCAGTACCAGACAAAACTCTACCTTCTCAATACGACGAAACTCAGGTAAAGGAGCTGTCAGACTTGCTGGTGGTGGAAATAACCAACCGCTACCAAGCTGATGACAAGGGGGAAGGAAATGACAGGAAACCCAGCATTGTTTTCTTGTTGCCTATCTGCAAAGTCATGAGGCTAAAGACTAAGCTGTCAGTTTAGGCCAGTGGAAACAAGTCTGGCATGCTTGGGAAAAGTCGCAGGGAATCAGTGTAATTAAAATGCCAGCTACTGTGTTGTGTGCTCCCAGACTGGGAGAAGGGAAAGACATTTTATTTGCTCCATCATAGTCTGCAGCGCACTGTGTGTATAAAGACAAGCAAGCAAACGCTTCGGCAAAGTCCTGTAGAACACTGCATCTGGTTGGGTTAAGAGATGCCGTGGGATGTGATGACAACACAGAGTCTGTGTTTTGCATGTGCAGCCTCACAGGGCCAGCTACGTAAGCTTTGTAAACAAGCAAGAGAATCTACTGAAGACAGGCACATCTGACAATTTCCAAGCTCCTCTGCGTTTCTTGCAGTGCAGCAAAGGAGCAAAGAGGTTGAAAGATAAGGTGTCTGGAATCACTTGACAGCGGCTGCGTGCTCGAGTATGTAACGTTTCTGCACCAGTGTGGCTGAGTGAACCAAGAAACAGATTGAGTAGTAAACGCCTAGACAGTGCATGTGAAATCTACAGGGTTTAGTTAAAGCAAGATCCTTGTTAATATGAATGGATACGTACATCAGATGTATGTATCCAAGATGACCCTTACTTCCCCCTCTTAATTAGGGTAACTTGGAGATGGGTGATCCTGTCCCTGTAACCAATTTTTTTTCTTTCAATTTAGCCAAGAACTCTTCTACCAGATACTTATTTATGACTTTGCAAACTTCGGGGTCTTAAGGTTGTCTGTAAGTATGATTTCTCATTATATCCTATAATCCTGTCCATGTAACCATTTTTTTTTTTTCTTTCAATTTAGCCAAGAACTCTTCTACCAGATACTTATTTATGACTTTGCAAACTTCGGGGTCTTAAGGTTGTCTGTAAGTATGATTTCTCATTATATCCTATATAAAAAGATTTTTTAAAAAGTTATTTACACTGAGCCTGTTCTTTCAGACAAGTGTAGTGGACAAAAAACAACCTGTAAAATTATACAAGAGTGGTGTTTTGTTTCTTTTACAGTAAGAATAGAATGTAAGAACCGTTAACGATTTTGTAGCTACTACTGTAAGCTGTCATCCCGGCCGCTCATGCTTAGTGTCACCTGCAGGCACTCACCAAGCTTTGCTGTTGCTCATGACACCAGGACAGATCATGCATTTGAATACACAGTCTGTCAGAAAGGGAGTGTTGACTGCCAGCCTTTATTCTGGAAAGATCACAGCACTTCCCAGGACTGTGGACTGCACAGGGTTAATCAGAAAGAAATCATACTTTGTAGTGGTTGTGATGAGCAGACCTGTTTGTGCTGCAGGTCACTAATGGTACGTTACAGTTCGTTTCTGTGTGCGAGGGAAGAAGCTGTACATTTCCACTATGGCGTGTTCACCATGAACAACAGTTTTTGCCTTTCCCATTTTTAGGAGCCAGCTCCTTTATATGAGCTTGCAATGCTTGCTTTAGAGGATCCTGAAAGTGGCTGGACAGAAGAAGATGGCCCCAAAGAAGGGCTGGCCGAGTACATTGTGGAGTTTCTGAAAAAGAAGACTGAAATGTTGAAAGACTACTTTTCTCTTGAAATTGATGAGGTGACTACTATTACTTCTGGCATTAAATAGCAGTGTCAGGTTAACAGTTGGACTTGACAATCTTAAAGGTCTTTTCCAACCTAAACAATTCTGATCTTATGTTTTGGTAACAGATAACAGTAGTTTGCTCGCAGTACTCACTAACAGCTACCTCCAGTAAGAGGTAGGTGGCTTACCCCTTCCATTAAAAAGGCTCAGGACTTACGCTGCTTTTAGAAGGGTGCTACACAAAAAAAGTCTGTATTTAATTAGCTACGAAATAAAATAATGTAGTTACTAATTAACTGGAACGCAGACCTCCTGTCCAGCAAGGTGTGCAGCTTAGCCAGCGCTCTGGGCAGGCGGGGCTACAGCGGCCTGTTGCTCTCAATGTGTCTTTGTTTCTGCGGCCTAACGCATCCCTTGGGCTACACAGACCTGAACAGCCTCATCAGGGGTCACATAGCACAGGCACTTCACTTGGATATTCTCCTAGGAAGCCAGATCTGCGTAGTCAGTGGCTAGAGGGGGAGAAGGTGGCTGAATTCAGGTCTCCTTGAGCCAAGTAACTTAAATCCAGGCCACGACAGTCACCACCACTGCTAACCCTCTTCCTGCAATGCCTGCCTGGCGTCAGGCTTTGGATACCTGTAACTTCAGATACTCCTAAGGCTCACTACGTTTGGCAGGAATAGTCTCTCAAGAGGTAACAGTTTTAGCACAAAAAAGAAACTTCTATTGTTTTTACCGAAGCAGCAGCGTTGCCTTGCAGGAAGGAAACCTTACTGGGCTACCACTTCTGATAGACAACTACGTTCCGCCGCTGGAAGGACTGCCTATGTTTATCCTTCGCTTGGCCACAGAGGTATGTTCCCTTTAGCCGCTCAGTTCACAAATGACCACTTCTGTTTAGGCAAGAACGAAACGAATCAAGTTAACGCCTCGGAAGCTGCAAAGGGGAGGCTGGAGTTGGTGACGTGTACTATTACACGCTCAAAGAGCTTTTGCTGTGGTTATTGGTTAGTTGTGCTTTGCCTCTGCGTTCCTAACTACTGACTGAATATTTTGATTTGAAACCCTGCGTTTCTACCCTCTTCATTCTGCAGTTTTACCGTACCAGCACAAAAACTGCCAGACCATTACTACAACTTTGCTATGTTAAGAATCTCTACCAAGCTTTGTGACTGCTACCCAGATTCTAGGAACTGACTTCTCTTTCTTCCAACAGGTAAACTGGGACGAAGAAAAGGAGTGTTTTGAAAGCCTAAGTAAAGAACTGGCTATGTTCTACTCCATCAGAAAGCAGTATATAATAGATGAGGCCAACCTGACGAGCTCTCAGGTACACGATTGTGTAACTTGTCACATGAACAAATGCCACCACATGGGAAACTTATTTTTTTAACTACAGACTTCTAGTCCTGACTCTGCTTTCAGCAAAGTGACTCAAATAGCCGTGTGGCAAAGTTCTGACAGACTGTGGCTTTCATTTCCTGAAGTAGTGAGAGAAGCATGTAACACTGGGTATTGCAGTATACTTAATACCACAACAGTCCTTGGCTGCTGGGTCTGGGATGGGTCTTGAACCTGCTGAGCCAGGATAAAATTCTACAGAAGGATGTATGTAAATTAAACTTCATCTCCTTCATCATTTAGCCAAGCTAGCCCATTCTGCAAGTGACACCACTCAAATAGCCTTTTCAGAGCTCAAAATTAATGACTGCCTAGGATGAACTTCCTATTACCAGCAGACTCTTACGCTCTGTAGTCTCACATAAGTTTCTTAATGAGTGTTCTCTACTAAAAGAGAATTCAGTTTGTTTGTTCCTTTTCTTTTGTATTTCAGAATGAGGATTCTGACTCTGGTTCGACAACATGGAAATGGACTGTGGAACACGTCCTTTACAAAGCTTTTAGGACTCACCTTTTACCTCCTAAGCACTTCACAGAAGATGGGAACATTCTGCAGCTTGCTAACCTGCCTGACCTGTATAAAGTTTTTGAGAGGTGTTGAGCATGTCGTTACTCCTACAGACTGGTTTCTGGATACGCACCATTCACGTGAACAATCTGTTTCATGTAGTAGAGGATAAAGCCGGAAGCGCAGTTACGGAAGGAGGGGATTGAATGTCATACTGAACTGATAGCAAGTGGTCTATTCTCCTTCTGTGGATCAGACAAAAACAAGAACTGTTTTAACTAAGTTTAAACCTAACTGAAGTTCCTAAAATAAAATCTTCACTTATGGTTTGAGTCTCACTATTAAGAATGTAACTTCTCTTGAAGACCATTAATTGGTTAAAGTAATTGTGAAAGGGGGTGGAGCTTAATTTAATTGAAGGGGGAGTGCTTTACCTTAGCTTGCTTCTTGAAAGCAACATGGGTTACCTACCTCCTTTTTGTTAAGAGTGACTGTTGTGACAGTACCCACAGTGTGAATGTACAGCTAGTCTCGCAATATTTCTGACCCCCTGCTGAAATAAGACCCATCCCTTCCTTTTAACCAAGGAGTCTGAAAACAGAAACAGGCATCCTCTGACAAACAAACATGCACAAAACACTCGTTGCACAGAAGAGTTGCAGCTGACAGTCTGACCACAGGTCTCAATGTGAGAGGAAGCCATTAGTCTTGCTCAGGCAGAAAAAAATCCATACTTGAGCTTTAATTTAACCCCTGGCCTTCCTCGAGACCATCACAAACCTGAATTGTCACGAGGCGGCCCTTGGTGCCACTCCACAGCTTCCATGGGGTGGCTTAGAGGAAGCGAAGTGGAAGCAGATGTGCTCCCCACTACATGCCAAATGAGGTCATTAGCAGACAGTTTATACTTGTCAATGCTCTCTAACCCCCCAAAGCATTCTTTATCTCTAGAATATGCACTAGAAGAACAACTAACCGAACAAATACACTGAATGCAGAGAGTCAGCAGCAGAGGCAATGAGCTGTGATCACTGAACTGCAACTGTCTCCAGTTCAATGAGTAGGCCCAGGGAGATCTGATCCACACCAGGATGTTTCTCAACAGGGAAAGCATTTTCTAAGTCCAAGAGGCATCCAGCATCCAAACTGAAAAAAAAAGCAAGCTTCAGTTTTGCATTACAAACATGTCTGCTCCATCTGAACGTGGGTCTGGTATAAGCAGAAGCACTAACACTCTGGATTGCAGAGATCCTGAAACCTGCCTTGCTCTGAGAAAGATTCCTGAAGGGCACCAGTTTGCAACCGGAAAGCACCAGATAGAAGTTCAAAACGCTGATTCCTCTCAGATTAAATGCTGCTGCTTTTACTGGCCTCAAGAGAAGCCTTAACACATGCAGGGTCACTTCAGCTATTCCCAGACTGCTGCCGCAGGTGCCATTCATTTCCCACTTGTGATGTGCCAGCTGGAAATAACAATGAATGCCATCAGGAACTTCCATTGAGAGTGGGCTACAGACAAAACCCACGCTGTTCCAGAAAGCCCCTTCTTCCTCACACTGGCCCCCTTTGATGGCAGCGCTGTCACCGAGAGAACTACGGGAGCATCACGTCCTCCTGAGCCAGCCAGACCCGCAGTGGGGAAGGGACACGCGCAGGGCTCACCCTCCACACGCCTAACAACTGAGCCACCCACAAAATGAACTCGGAAGTGAACTGGCTTCGCCCCATGTCTTACTGTGTGGTGACTGGGGACACTGGGCACAGAGGGACGGTAACGGGAAGCACGTTCACATTGTGACTCTGCCACGCATTGCCATGGCTATAGCCCCCATCTTCGGCCTGCAGCGTACTGCTGCATCACTCCGAAGCCAAACCGGATGTGACGCCTAATGGAGCAATTTGGTAAAGCTGATGTTGAACAGGAGAGGCTCCCTCTGTGGCACATCTAAAAACGGTCTGTAGTTGTGCACAAGCATGCTTAAACAGGCGTAAAGCGTGGGAGCAGGTGGGCGGAGTGCACTCTCGTGCCATGCAACAAGTGGCAGGTCCTGATCACACGGTCCTGCAGATTCCTGATCGCCCCCCTAAAACCAACAACCCAGAAAATCGTATTTTAAGCTATTAATTTTTTCTCCCTTGTGGTATTTAATGGAAACCCAATTACATAGTGCCAAGTCTCTGGCAGCAAATGAAAAATATTTGTGAGGCTAAAACAGCTTTTTATTAAATACATGTTAGTTCAAAGCTCTAAGCAACCTGACAGAGGTTAACTCTCTTTCTCTTGGGAAAAAATTAAGGAAACTCTTCTTGAAAGATGCATTTTGAAGTCATGATTACAGTAAATCATCAGTGAAAACACTAAGCCTGTAATGAATTACCAAATGACAACCAGCTAATGGTATCAATTCAGTCAACAGCTGCCTGGGTTTTGGGGGTTTTTCCTTTTTTGATTGTTCACTGAATCCTGCTTCGTGAAACAAGATTCATCTCAAATCTTGTTTTCAAGCCCAATAAAAAGCAAACCCAAGAAATACAAACAGCACACAGCCACAGTTGCCGTGTTCACAACAGTTCAGAGATTCAGCTTTTCAAAACCAGAACACCCCGGGTTGAGCTGCTTCCTGCCCGCTTGTTAAGCTGCTCAAATCAACTCCGTTGCTCACGAGTCACAGGCAAACAGAAGAATTCTACGGGAACAGTTCTCCAGGCCTGACAGGCATTAGTCGAGCAGAGTTAAAATGCTCAACACGCTCAAGTCCAGATTCTGCTGTTCCGTTGTTGTTTGTCTGAGCAGAATTTGCATCACTAAGATCAAGAAACCTCTCACAACAGCCAGTATCACACTGCCCCCCAATCTCAGCAAGCCAGATTCAAGGTCATTCGTCTTAAGCTTGTTGCTTCCCATTATTAAATCTCAGCAGGGTTCAGTCACAGCCCTTTATTTCAAAAATCATCTACCTGCTGCCCGGGCACCTCTTTAGGTGACACCAAAAGAAAAAAAGAAAGTTATTTCAGGTTGAATGTTTCAGCTCCTTCCTGTGCCATAGCTGGTGCATCTTAGATTTCCAGGAGTAACCGCCTCTCACAGCAATAGCCAGAGAACCATTCGTGGAATCACCAACGGGAGCACTTCCCTTGGCAAACTACCCGTGCATGAAAACAGGGCATTTCATTTAACTCAACATTCAGATCGAGAACCCCCACCACACCCATGGCGGTTGACAAAAGGTTTGCAAAATCTTCACCTCAAGTTTGCCAGTTATTAACGTTTGGTGCAACAAAATAGACATTCCCTGGATTTCCTGTCAGTGGTGCATATGGCTTGTTTTCTGTACAGCTAATGATATCGTATTCATCTCCCTTTCCTAATTTTTCCGAGTACTGAACTGTAGGGGGCTCAGATTTCCAGAGGAATTCGTTATTGTGGATTAAGGAAGGTGTGCAGATAGCAGTGCCCCTAGATGAAGTTCAGAGGGTTAATGGAATTTTTGACCTATCCCAGATGCATTTTTCTCATCGAGTTTAGTATTTGGTTAGGAAAATTCCAGCATTGTTAAGTAACAGATGTTGTTCTACTTTATTCTCCTAAGGATTTATTCTTACCTGCAACAGATCTTGGATACTCTGAAGTGACATCAGCGAGACTTGATCCCGGCTTATTTTTTCCATCCAGCACTCCCAGTAAAGAATTTCAGGAACAGCGTACTGAAGCCAAGGTAAACGCTGACTACCTTCGACATACACTGACCTTCAGCGTGAAGGAAGACAGGCTGCCTAATCTTCTGGCCATACATTTATTGACAGAGCTGTAATCTGGAGCGAAAAGGCAGGCTATAATTTTACTGTTCAAGTTTCACAGCAACCGAAGTGAAATAAAATAGCTGTGACTGTATTCTCAAAACACCTGCCTAAACGTAGCTCTTGCAGACTTCAATAGCATCACCTTCGTCTCTGTCTTCCTCTCCTTTCCTCTGGTATTGCCCCCAGAATGGTCTTTATTTCACGCTGTAGCCTCAGCTCCAGCAGCACAACAAAGCAAGGGATCACGTTACTGGCTCAAACCCACTTTTACTTAATGATCTCCCAGCCTACCGGCAAATCTCATACCCAACGCTGAAAAAGAGTAGGGAGATCCTGCATCCACACAGCCCTGAAGAATGTGGAACACAGGTATCCCTCAGCAGTCTCTGGGGCTTGGCCAGTTCCCCGCTGGGAGTTTGACAGCAGCAGTGGCTGACAAGCCCCTGCTGTCAGCTCATTGATTTGTTAAGACTGAGCAAGGGGAAGCCAGTGTACGTTTCAGTGCTCCGAGGACTGGCTTTCCATTTGTGCTTTATGGTGGAAAAGCCCCGCGAACTGAAACGGTCGTCGGCGGTTCGAGGAACAGCTGCGATGGAAGAGTCACTGCATCCTTTCGGTATCATGTAAGCAACAAAGAAATGATGTTCCAGTGCCTCTGCAGCTCCCTACAGTCAACCAAACAGCACTACAGCGCTTCTTTCACAAAATCCAGGCGAACTGGAAACTCCACAAGAACTACAGGAATGGCGCAGGCGGATTTTCAGTTGATAATGCAACAAAACATCATAACACGTTACCCACGGTTTTACATTTTTATTTTAGAAAGTGAACATATCCATTAAAAAAGAAAACGCATGGAGTTAAAAAAAGTAAACGTAAAACTAATGGCAAATTTGCAATAACGTAAAATAATTTTACCTAGTGAGGCCCGACAATCATTAAATATACTTCCACCACAGAGAAGTTTTACTTCATTATATTACCAGTCTCTTGATTAGGTACACAAGACAACACTTTCCAGTAATTACCTAGTCATTAGAAGATCAACTTCAGGAATCACTGAATAATAAAATACATCATGGACAAATATTTTCATACCACCTGGGAGGCAACCTAATATACATATGTCAACAAGGTACATCTTTGTGAGGTATTACAGTACACAGGAACCGTTCCCTTCACTTCCTAATGAGTAAATTCTCCCACCAGCAGCTCCACCAGCAAGTCAGCCACAGACTCTGTTGCCAGTTTCCAAACCCCACCAACTTCCCACAGAGATTTTCTTCCTGTAACAGATTGCACAAGTCAGGATGAATGAAGATGCAAGTCAAGCAAACAGACATTGAAAAGAAAGGGTCATCCGCTCTTC
>NW_010264298.1:22645-25729 GCF_000690775.1 Eurypyga helias
CGGGCACTGGAAGATTTCAAATCAGAAGGTTCAGCCTCTCAGGAACATTTAATGCCTCCCCTAGCTTGAGCTTTGCCACGTGTCACAAAGTGAAAGCATGGGGCAAAAGAATTCCAGAAGGAAATGAAGTGATTTCCAAAATAAGGAGATTGTCTTTCATAGTTAACCAAAGCACACGACAAAAGCCCTTAAGACGCAGCTGCTCCAGTGTAACCCGTTTGTAGTATTAAACAGACGGAGGAGGAGAAATACCGAAGTAGCTCTGTCCATGCAATCTTCAGGATGAGTGTATCTGTCCTAGACCTAAACCAAAAGCAAACCTAGCACATTCACATTGCCATCTCCAAAGGATTCTCTCTTCCTCACTTCCAAAAAAAAGAGCCTTTTACACACCTGGTCTACCGCTGTCCTTTCCAGGACAGCCAACAAAGAAATGCTGGAGGTGTTCCACCCCAAGCCTGCAGCCTTTTACCCTCTGCTCCACAAGAGCTCTGTCAGACCCCCAGGGCCTGGGTTAACCCAAACTCAGCAGCAGAGGGGCCCAACTAAACTACAGGCTCTCAAGAGACTAGCAGGATTTCCTGCTTGAAGGCTGTTGCCAAGACAGACAGACTGGGTTCAAAGATGATGAACTCCTAAGAGTTAGACCACTATTCAAATTATTTGGGAAGGAACTAAGGAAAGAAAATTGTTTTAGGAATATTCAGGGTCTATTCAAAGGAATGTACCTGCTTCTTCATATTTGCTATACAACTGGTTTTTCACTGTCTTGTTTTTCTTCAGAGTCTTCATCAGACCCTGAAAAGGAAAAAACAGGAATGATGTTAGATTAGTTGACAGAGAGAGGGAAATCGACACAAGGCAAAAGCAGACCACCACTGGGAATGCCTTATCAAAAGGCAACTGAAAGCAACTACTCTCCATAAAAATATTTTTTACTTTAGATTTCTTGTCTTTTCAGATGTTGCACGCTGAAGGGATTTTTTTAACGGTTACCAAACTCAAAACCCAGCACTGGGATCATTCTTGAAATTCCTACCCTGTCAATGGATTCAGCGAGCAAGTGCTTCAAGCTCTCCCTACCACAAACTCAAGGCAACCAACTCCACATTTGCTCACTGACAAGCAGATTTCCCCACCTGCTACATCCTGCCCTTTGGAAGACAACTTCAGAAGACACTTTCAAAGCAGGCAGAAATACTGCTTTACGAATTAATAACTCCTGTCCCTAGTGTTCTGGCAAGAGATGGTCTCGCTCTAAGCCAGAAACCAAAGAGCTCCCGCTGCCACTCCCTGCCCAGTTCTCTCCTCCTCATCCCCTGGGTGCTCTCAGCTCTCTGCTGCTGCAAAGCCCTGGAAGGCCCCAAAGAGAACCCCTAAGCTGGTCACAGGGCTACGTGTGCCCAGAGACGGCTCCGCTGGGGAAACTGCTTTGGTTCTGCAGATCTGACCCCAGCTGCAGATGCCTCTGCGACACCCGAGGTGGCGGTCGGTCCTTGCAGCAGTCAGCCCTTCTCAGGGGTGACTGAGGAAATTATCGGCCCATGTATTTCACCATACATGTCTTGGGCAGTTGAAAGGAGTCTTCCACAGGGGAAAAAACAAGGGTGAGTGAAGAACTGCCTCTGACAAAATGCCTAGGAGACTTACTTGGGCTTTTGCCATCAATGTAAAGCTGAACTATGGACCCACATTCCCTCTCAAAGAGGTGAAAAAAGAAAAAGGTCTTAAGGTCTTAATTTTTTTTTTTTTTTGGGTCAAATTACTGTAAAGTCCTTTCCTTTCTTGGAACAGTGTACCTGCCTTTCATTCTGAACCTCAAATGTTATAGAAACATTTAGGAATTTACTCTTTCCAGGCCAATTTTCCATTTGCTGCCTCCAGAATGAGTACTTGGCAACAAGTGTAATGTTGAAGATGAAGGGTCAACCCTTGTTAAGAAGTGGATGAAAAAGGGTATAGCCCTGGACAGGTGCATCTTCAAGAAGACATAAAAAGATAAACATGCTGCAAAATTCCAACAGAGTCTGTTTTAAATGTCACCTCTTGACAAAAAGATTTGGTTTTAGACATGTTGCCATGCGAGGAGAAGGGTTTATTCAATTCAGCAACAGTGAGCTGTTACTGAAACCCAGGTGACAAGCAGCAATGGCATGTCATAACCTGCAGTCACCACGTGTGTACTCAGCCAAACTGCCGAGGACAATTTATTGTAGCTCCACTTACACTTCCTCTCACACTGTGTATTCTATTGCCAGAAAAATCCCAGCCTGAATCCAGTATAATAATTCCAATCACTGTTCCTCAGGACAGACTCACAGCTTTATCTAAAATACATTTTCACTTTGAACCCTTAGTTGTACTCAACGTTGTCCTAATGCTTTGCCATCCCTAGATGGAGCTCCAAGTCATTCATTATGCCAAGATGGTCAGCAACCACAAAGAGCCATTAAACTGGCCAATGTCACCAACATATATAACTCTATAGTGCAAGACAGGCAAACCTATCTGCAGCAACTTTCAGGTATTAGTATTTTAAGTATATTGCATAATACAGCACAGCTTTACAGAAGAGATTTACATTTCAGGGGAAAAAGACTGAAACAGGATTTGGGGGTTCACACTAAGTCCTCAAATAACGAATCCACTCAGCCCATAAAGAAATTACTCATTTTCTTGAAATGCCTGTAAACACATTCTTAAATCTTGCCGTATTTACTTATATTTTTTGGCTTACTCGGCTCATACCTTGACTGGAACAAAGCACATGGATGTGCAGAGTTAAGATGTAATTAACATTTGCCCTCAGTTCGATATACCCACACAGCTAACCTTTTTACACAGAGGGCTTTTTCTTTTTGTTATGAGAAAGGAAAACAGCCCCTGATTGAAATTTCAGTTTGCTTTAGAGCAGCTTCAGGTTCACTGTCTATCCTAAGATACTGTAAAGCTCCAAGTTCAGGATGGATTAAATAGTGCATTGCTGCATAAACACTACTGCTAGCAGGTAAGAGATCACAGCATCAGAGTACCTCAAGTTGGAAGGACCCATAATGATCACTGATGGCAGAAACAATCATAGAA